>NC_051438.1:2122034-2129520 GCF_001649575.2 Kryptolebias marmoratus
CAGGTCCTTGTACTTGTCCTGATGTTTCGTTTCATAGTGTCGCCTAAGGTTGTACTCCTTAGGTACCGACACGTTGGCTCCACAAACGAGACAAACAGGTCTGTCTTTCAGATACGTAAACATATATTCTGTCTCCCACCTGTCCCGAAAAGTTCTGTTTTCTCCCTTCCTTTTCGTCATTTTTGGTAGGGGTAAAACAGTGACACCTAGAGTTGTAGTATTGGGCCGCAGCACGTCTGGAAAGAACGCTGCTTGCTATCTACTGACACCAAGCTGGCGCGCCAAAACAACCGCAGAGCATTATGGGATTTGTAGTATTCGCGGTGAATGCGGTGTTACAGCAACACCGCCGCTGTATAATACTGGCGGGCCAGCTCTAATGTTAATTTGATATTGCCCCACGGGCCAAATGAAATTACACGGCGGGCCCGCGGGCCAGAGTTTGACACCTATGGCTTAGACGGAGTCAAACAAAAACAAAGGTTTAACCTTTTATTGGTTAAAACAGAAGTGGAGATTGCACTCACGTAGTGGAGCCGAACCCTGGCCAGAGCAGGTAAGAGAGTCGAGCACTGGGAGCGGGGAGCGGGAGTTGAGCTCAGCGTGAGCACTAAGCCAACAGAGGAGTCCAGGAACAGGCAGGAGGTCAAAACCGGGTAGTCAGAGAGCTGCAACAAAATCCAATAGGGGTAATCCAGAAAGCCAGAGCCAGAGAACAGAGCGAGGGTCGTTTATCCGAGGTCAGAATCCAAGATGGTCTCCAATGGGGAGCAGGCAAGAGGCGAGAGTCGAGGAGCAGGCGAAGGGTCAAACACAAGACAGGCATGGAACTAAGAATTGCTGGATATTTACCGGGCGAACCTTTCAATAATCTGGCAGAGACTGAAAGGAAGGGGAGAGCCTTTATACTAGTGGCAACAGGTGTAAACGATTGCTGTGATGAGGTTGTGGCATGGCAATGTGGGTGTGGCAGGAGACAGAGTCATGACACCAATCTCAATTTGTTAAGAGGAAAAGTTCTTCTAATCTTAGGGGACTAGAGATGTTTGTGAAACCTAAAGTACGGACTAACCGGAAGGACAGAAGTACTTCAGTCAAAGGAATTAGATTATGAAATAATCTGGATAGTTATTATAAAAATGCTGTTTCAATTAATTTGTTCAAAAAAATGATAAAAGTTAACTTGTTAAAGATATATGAAATTGTATCATTTGTATTTGCAAGTGTTACTGTTTGAGGAGTTGATAGTTGTTTTTTGTTCTCTCTCTTTATTTCATTTATTTTTTTGTTTGTTTGTTTTTTTATTAATGTTGAAATTAATATTATTTTTGAAAAAGGGGCAGACAAGATTTTTTTCTTCTTCTGCTACCTTTCATTTTATTTCATTTGAATTGTACTTTACTTTATTTGTATTTTTTCTTTTTTGTTTTTTGTAAATGAAATAAATAAACTGAACTAAAAAAAATACAGCTGAGCTGTATCTCCCCCCTCAATCCTGCTCTGACCAGCAGAGAGAGAGCATCTCCCAAACAGAGCAACACAGTGCAAAATCGGTGTGCCTGGCCTGAAGAAGACCCATTCGGGTCGAAACGTTGCACACGAGCGCACCATTGCTCTTTTTTTCAAATCATTGTTCTTTTTTCAAATTAAAACATAAAAAAATAATTCAAAAACACACACACACAAAAAAAGAAAATTGAAAAACAACCTAAAAAATCAAATTTCATTATACATTTTTTTATTTTACGTATTATTTTCAGTTTGGAAACCCTCCTTTAGTTGATTATTTTCTATTCTAGTTTATTTCATTAAAAACCAAAAAACACAGTTAAAACAAAAGAATATGGACGAGGGCTGGACGACGTATTGAGACAGATGACGGCAACGTGGTCGCCGTCCACAGAGGGACCAAGCACGTGGGGAGCGCTTTGATCGGATGGACTGAGCACCCCGTCTCCTTCGGGAGGAGGAATCAGTTCCTCCCCTCCTAACCTGTGTGTCAGCACATAATACTAACAATACTAATAAAATTAATTTTCAACACATTTCATTTGCTGAAATCTCCAAGTGCTACAAAACAACAATCACAGTAAAAATACATTAATAAGAGCAACAACCACATTTCAACCTACAAAGCACAGATTTGGCAGTCCAGAATCACATACGCTGATCAGGCTTCTGCACAACCACATCTCCACCTACTTGCACAAATTCCTCAAATGAATGGGGCTCTATGGCAGCTACATGAAGGGAACAAGCCACACCCACCAAACTTGGTGGCCATGTGGGACACCTCTTACTGACCGTACGGACCAACTTTGGTACCTGTGACGCTTTTAGTTTTTGAGTTATTTCACTTGCACAAATGTGCAAGTGGGTTTTCATCCTATAGCCCTAACCATAACCCTAACCTATGATTTAAACCTTATAATTACCCAATCCTAACCCTAAGATTAATTTAATTTCACCTACCTTTTTTTGTTGGGGACATGGAATCCGGTTCCATGAATTATTATGGGGATACGTGAGATGCGAGTGCCACGTGGGCTGGGCTTCCCTATAAAAGGGGTGGCCTGACTTCATATACATTTTTTCACACTAATCCAGGCCAGGGCACACACCAGCTCCACGCTTCACATAGAGCCCCTATGATGATGCATGTGCTGATTCTGCGTACTTTGTTTTATTTTTTTTATTTGGAAGGAATGTGGGGAGCAGAAAACTGGGGGTGCCTAATCTAAATTAATTACATGCACACAACCTGATGAAGACAAAAATGAGTCGAAACGTTGCCGAAGGTGTGCACGTGAAGCTCTCCATAAAGCTAATTTGCTGGGATAGAAGCTCCTAATTCGCTGAAAGAGGGAGAGAAACATGGGGGTGCCTGAAACTAAATTTTTAGACCTTTTACTTACCTGAACCCGAACCTAACCTACCCTAACCCTAACCTATGATTTAAACCTTATACTTACCCAATCCTAACCCTAAGATTAATTTAATTTTACCTACCTTTTTTTTTTGTTGGGGACGTGGAATCCGGTTCCGTGAATTATTATGGGGATACGTGAGATGTGAGTGCCACGTGGGCTGGGCTTCCCTATAAAAGGGGTGGCCTGGCTTCACACACATTTATTCACACCAAACATTGCACGTTCCAAACATGACTCACGTCAGCCAATCTCCTAAAGAACAGAGACAGAGATCTACGGGTATTCCAAGAAACCAATGTGCTGTGCCGAAGAATGATCCTCTTCTAGATATTGAACAGGAGCATTCATCTGGTTCACTTACATTTGGGAATGGAATCCCTGTCGTCTCTTTTGATCTAGAGTTAAAAAATGTGCAACAGGATGACATGCCTCCTCTTTCTCTGATCTCAGTGCACAGAGGGAACACCTCAAGTCAGGTTTTCAGAGAACACTTGCAAGTCCAACCACAAACAACTGATCGAGATGAAGGTGAACAAGATGATCCTGATTGAGCACCTTCTCCTCGACAAGGTAGCAAGTTTAGAGTGCACAAGCATAAACACACAGACCGCAAAATGTTGGAATGGGGATTAAGGGTCACGGAACAATGGCTTATTATAGGAGACTCCAACATTGCAAAGATATCGGATCATTCGGTTCAGGGCCTACAGATTAAAAAGCTACCCAGGGGCTAACTTCCGCCATGCACGGGCCATTATGGAAAAAGCCATTGTACGCCATAGTTGTGTGGAAAAAGTGATCCTGTCTTTTGGCATAAATTGTAGGGAACGAAGAGCAAAGAAAACTGCTGTGAAGCAAATGCAAGCAGCACTCAGAACGGCAAAAGAGGTGGTTCCATTTGCAAAACTTTGGGTTTCACTGATTAACTTCTCATCAAACCTGCCGACCAAGGAGCAAGGCACATTACAAACTTTGAATAGCCACATCTCTAAAACTATGCCATTCATTCCACTACTGGAACAATCAAAATTTCAAACTGAAAACGATAACATTCATTGGACAAGGGAGACAGCTCAGGAAATGCTGCGGCATTGGGGCCAGTCTTTAAACTGCATAACCCTGTAAGCCTAGATCCAAAGGGGAATGGGGAAATCCAGACCCTTTCTTTCCAGAATGTGATAATTTTGACCAAAAATTATATCCCAACCAAACCACAGTTGAGCTATTGACCCGTGGGTTGACTTTTGTTCCAACACTTGACACTCAACAAAATATAAAAACAAGATTACAACTGGACATACAAAATTATCATCAAAAAATTAAATTGGCATTTTATTACAAAGACACGGAAAGAGGAGAACCAACACCATTTGTTGGTAGCTTCTAATTGGTCACCTCCTTCAGACAAATTATCACCAGAAGTGATAGAATTAATAAAAAAAGACAAGAAAGACTTTCAAAAACATTTTAGACGAAACAAGGAAAGACAGCATTTATCAAAACAACAGGTAAGGGAGCTAAGGGAATTGATGCACAACATAAACATAATCGTCAAACCAGCAGATAAGGATAGTGCTGTGATTATTTTGAGTAGACAACAATACATTATGGAGGTGAACAGTTTATATACAAATATTGATATTGAAGCGGGCATTAGATGTGTAAAAAAACCCGTTAGACCAAAATCCGGACCCGGAGAGACCAGATATAGCGATCATACAACTATTGGAAATTAACCTAAAAAGGAACGACTTCGAATTTAATGGGGAATATTTCTTACAAATAAAGGGAACAGCTATGGGTAAGAAGTTTGCACCAGCATACGCCAACATTTTTACGGCAAACTGGGAAGCAGGAGCACTACAAAAATGTCCTCAAAAGCCACTCCATTAATTCAGATATTTGGACGATATTTGGGGTATTTGGACTCACACTCCCACGGAATTTACACAATTTGTTGAGATTTTAAATGGACGTGACCCATCAATTAAATTAAAATTTAAAGTTAATGAAAAATCAATAAATTTTTGGGATACAACAGTTTATAAGGGACCAAACTTCATGACAACCCAGAAATTGGACATAAAAGTTTATTTTAAGGACACAGATACCCATGCACTCCTGTTCAAAACAAGTTTTCACCCTAAGCACACCTATAAAGGGCTGATTAAATCACAATTACTTCGGTTCCAACAAATTTGCACAAGGGAACAAGATTTCGTAACTACGGTAGAAACCCTTTTTCAATCACTCCGAAAAAGAGGTTACTCTAGGACATTTCTTAGACAATGTTTCAATTCTTTTCAAGATAAAAAGACAAAAACACAAAAACAGATTTTTCCGATTCTAACCCAGTACTCCTCAATTAGTAAAAAAATAAACTACAATCTGAAAAACAATTATCGAGAATTCATTAAACAACAAGGTTTATTACAAAAATATAATGTCATTCCAGCATACAAACGGAATAAAAATCTTAAAGACCTAATGGTTAGTGCAAGACTTAAACTAATACAACCAAAACCCAAAAGATTACAAGATACATTCAAAAATAGACTTTGCAAAGAATCACACTAATGGAATGATATTTAAGATCAATCAAAGATTTTTTCCTCAGTCAGCTAACTGTGTCTACATTATTATTTGCTCAAAATGTGGGAAACAATATGTTGGTGAGACCAGAAACACAGTAGTAACACGACTTTGGCAACATAAATACAACATAATTCATAGAAAGGAGACAGAGACACCACTGGTTCGACATTTTATTACTCACGGTTGGCATTCAGTCAGAATTTCGGGTCTTCAAAGCAATTCACCATGGACAAATGGTGAAAGGAAAAAATGGGAAAGAAGATGGATTCACTGGCTCAACACAAAGGATCCTAATGGACTCAACAAAAGATAAAATTTCCACGTTATTAGTATTTTTTCATTATTTTTTTTTGTGTATTTTTTTTCCTTGCCCTGGGCCATTGAGAAAGAGATTACGGACGCTCAACAGACGGAACCAGATCCAGGCGGAGGACCTCTCGGAAAAACGTTTGTACCCAAATCTGTCAGAGCCAGAGTACTGGACTGGCTCCATTCTAGCCAGTTCTCCTGTCGTCCAGGAATCAACCGCCTATGTTGAGCCTAACTACAAGGTACTTTTGGTGGCCGTCCTTGTCAGCTGATGTAAGAGAGTTTGTGACTGCCTGTCCCACATGTGCTTGTTTCAAGAGTAGCAATTGTCCTAACTACAACCTGAAGTTCTGAGTCCTCTAGTATTTTCTGGAATGGTGCACAAAGATCAGTACACGAGACTCACCTTGCCCCTTTCCTGTTTTCCAGATCCTCCCGACCATGCACTGTAAATACTTACCACCTGTAAATAAAACTACTTACCTTTTATTTTGTCTCCGTGTCTGGTTTTGGTTCCGCTCCTTATGGCTAAACTCTGAATTGTCAATTTTCTGTAGCTCCTTTTTTGTTGTTGTTTAATTTATTTTCTCTTTTACGCTGTTTTGCACAGCACTTTAGTCAGCTGTTATGTTTTTATGTTGTACTTTAGAAATACGTTGGTATGGTATCTCTGGCTGTTCTTTATATTTTTTCTACCCAACACTTTCCTGAATATGTCAATTAAGTGTTTAAAACTAATATTTCCTCGTCAAGTATTTCTGTCACATGTTCCTATCAGTCTCTCCCTATATCCTCTTGCTGTATACTGTATAGAAATTAAATGTACATAAATCATCCAAAAAATGTCACTGCTAAGACTGTTTTTAAGCCGCTTACATCCTTTGTAATCATGTTGCACTCTTCTATCCCCCTCCTTTCTTTTAAAGAGCTCATATTATGCATGAATTAAATTTATAACTCTCAAAATGTCTTACTTAACTGTGGCTGCCACTTTCTTAATCAGCCCGTCACACTTCTCAATCTCAACAGCTGCAAAGATTCTACGTCATCCAAGACAATGATGCTGTTGGTTTTATTAGAAAGACATAGCGTGTCACATCAAATATTAACAGCATGCCTGCTGGGTAGGTGCATCTTGACAACATGAGTGGGGAAACTGAGTTGGAAGGGCTGATGTTTTCTGTTGGAAGGGGGATTGTAATCAGTGTCTGACTTCATAAGGATAAGACAGCCTGGTGATGAATTACAAAAACCTACGGGGTTCAGTGAATGTTTAGCATTTTTCTTATATCATCACATTTACATTCAACTCCTGTTTATCCAATGAGTCAAACTCAAATGATGTTAAGACCATAATTTATAGACTGATTTCAAACAGTTGCAGCAGATTCAGAACTCTTGAAGGTCAAAAGCTCAAGGTCAAATTTAAGGGAGGCCGAGATTCCAGCTAACAAAATGTTAGTGAATTACATAAATGTGTACATTTAAAAACTCATAAAGACAAGTACAAAATCTCTCTGTTAGGCCTCAGACCTGCAGTGCACACAATTTGTTCTCTCTAGCCACAATAAATATATGCATTGTGGCTTGGCACCTGTTATCATTTTGAACATGAATCTCTCTCTCTCTCTCTCTCTCTCTCTCTCTCTCTC
>NC_051438.1:2131251-2140568 GCF_001649575.2 Kryptolebias marmoratus
AATCATCAAAATTAAACGAAATAAACATTTGAAATATATGAGTTTGTATGTAATGTATGAATATAATATACAAGTTTCACTTTTTAAATGGAATTACTGAAATCAATCTACTTTTTCATGATATTCTAATTTTATGACCAGCACCTGTATAGCTCTGCAGCTTGCCGCCTGTGCATTGGCGTTTTCCCAAGTAATTCAGTAAATGAGAGAGCAGCTTCCTTGTGTCTTTAGGTGGGGGAACAGGCTAACTGTTGTTTGTGCCTATGCACTGAAAGACAGTTTTGTGCACCCAGGTTTTTTGGAGTCCTTAGCAGAGATGCTGGAAGGTATTTCAGCTGGGAAATGTATCATTCTGCTGGGAGAATTCAGTGCCCATGTGGTAGCGACAGTGTAACCTGGAAGGGCATGACTGAGAAGAATAGCCTCTCTGATCTGAATACAAGTGGTGTTGTGTTATTGGATGTTTATGATAGTCATAGTATGTCCAAAACAAAAACCACATTCGAATATAAGGGTGTCCATAGGTCCACATGGTATCAGGATACCCAAGGTCACAGATCGATTACAGACTTTGTATTCATGTCATCTGATCTGCGGCCATATGTTTTGAACACTCCAGTCAAGAGAGAAACTGTCAACTGATAACCACCTGGTGGTGAGTTCGATCAGATAGCAGGGGAAAATGCCAGACAGACCCAGTAGAGGGCTGAGAACATTTGGCAGATGAACGCAGAAAGATCTTTAAATCCCACCTCTGACTGAGCTTTAACTGCAGATCAGTGAAAACAACTTCCAATTTCTGCCTGTGAGGCTGACACCCTGTCTGCTTTTAAACTAGGATTAAGATTTTGCTTTTTGATAAATCTTATAGTTAGGTTTGGCTTGGGCTTTCGGAGCTATACCTTAGTTTTACTGCAAAAGGCTTAGACTGATGAAGGTCTCTCTTTCCCTCTCACTCACTCATATCCAACTGTGCAACATCCTTGCTTAAAACTTTTGCCTTATGTGTTGGTGCTAATTTTAGTTTTAATATTAGACCAGACTAGATTATCATCCAGTTCGTTTCACATGCAATGGTTTGCACTATGTCTATGACTGAAATTAGGTCTCTAAGTGTCAGTGTCCAGGGACCCCAGGGTGTGTTAATCCTGCGTAGATCATTGCTGATGATTTTACTTCTTCACATTCTCACTTCACCACTCAATGACTAACACATCTTGTTCCAAAACAATGCAGAAAAAACAGTGCAAAGTTATTCCTTAGTTATGCTGCCATGACCTTATACAGCTGGAGGACATACTGACCAAATTTCTTCACTCTGCTGCTGTCTTTACTCTCTCTACTCTATATGTTTCTTTCATGAAGTTATTGCTGTCAATAACCCAGGTTTATCTGTGTTTTTCTTCCCATAGAAACTCCATATGTACCAATCCCTCTGTGTTTGTCTGTGTCTTTCCTGACCTTTAAGACTTCAACTGGCTGCCCATACTGAGCCTGGTTCTGCTGGTGTTTTTTTTTTTTTTGCTTTTAAAAGAAGTCATTCCTTTCCATTGTTGCCAACATACTGCTCAGGAAGACAAATTATGACGAAGTGAAGATTTTATGCAATCTGCTGCCTTTTTTAAATAGATAACTACTTTTTAATGCACTGTATGTGAATGCATTGTATTATTTTAGGAAAGAATTGACTTCAGATTTATTTTACATTGGATCTGTTTTTGACTGAATTGGATTTGTGATTTGGGCTTGTTTTGTTTTTTCCTGAGATGACTTTTATTGTGAAATTATGGTATATACATAAACTGAACTGAATAGAAAGCTTTATAACAGCAAATTGCCAACATGTTTGGTTTCACAGAGGAGCTAAAACTTGTTGATGATCAGTTAATCAAATGCATATAATAACAGCAGGTGACCATTGTGTCTTGCTACACATAGAGGTGAAAAGGAAGTTAACATGTAACAATGAGCTCTCAATTGACTAATCAGTCCATGTTCATTCACTTTGCTGAGGCAATAACCTTTAGGTAATGACAGTAAGTTAATTAGAAGGAGCCAAAATGAGATTTTTTTTCTGTCAGGTCATTCTGCTAACTGCTCAAGATCAGATGGAAAATGCAAAAATTTAGGAGAGGCTCAACATTGACCTGTTGCTCTGACACATTGAACAGTGCTAGTTCATGTGGCTCAGAAACTTGATTATGAGGCCTCCTGACCATTATTCTTTAGAGCTTTAGAGACTACCTCTCTGCTCCTGGTCGAAGGCAGACGTGTTTCTTTTCTCTTTGTCTCTCTATCTCCTGAACCCCCCTTCCTTCTGCCTCTCTGCCCTGCTCTCTTTTCGGAGCCTCTCTTTGCATATTCTCCAAAATTTATAAACTATGGTCAGCTGGTCTCTCAACGCAATTGATCAAATTTTCTCAACGGAAAGACTGAGCAAAGGAGAGCCAGCTTGCCCTGAGGAGACAATTTTTGCTGGATACACAATGGATTCCTGGAAGAGATGGAATATTGTTTGTCTGACGACTTTGTCTCTGGAAGACGTGGAAGATCATTACATATCTGGGTTTTTGATAACAGGATTTCTGCTGTTTGGATTAGGCAGTTACCTCACTTATCATCAAATTCATTTGATGGGTTCGGCGGTCAACAATCAAACTGTGTGGATACGGGAGCTGAATCGCAAGTTGGATGCGATCCTTTTACAGAACCTCAGACTGAATTGTGGTTCCGGGACTCATGAATAATATGGGTTACATCTTGGAGGAAGTTGCTCGCTAGAATCAGGTGGAATGGACCTGGAATTTGGCTGTTTGGATTGGCCATTGAGAAGTATCACCAAGACTTTTCAAGGCAGACGAAAAACAAGTCTGCCTGACCCAAAACAAATATTGTTTGTTAATCTGGCTCCCTTAGGCTGACCTTGGTTAGCTATCTTCAATTTCTCCCCGGATTTTATGTAAACAAGATGCTCTGCCCCCCTCTTGCCTAAGGACATCTGTGGATCTGTTCTGGGCTGGCTGATAAACATTCCATCACATTATCAAAGAAAATGGCCTCTGTGACGTGATTCATGGACTTATCTGCAAACACACACACACACATACACCACACTGTCTTCCCACCTTCTCTAACAAACACACACACATGCACACTTTCCGCTGTTTCTGAGTCATCTCTCTCACTCCACTCCCTCCCTCCCCGCCCCTCCTTCACTACTTTAATTAGTAATTCTTATGTTGGCTGCTTAGCGGGCATTTTGGTACTATTAGAAAGTCTTTTGTACCGTTAGTTTTAGCATTGTCATGTTTTAGCTTATTTAGCCATCCTGCACATTTAGATTAGTTTAGTTTATCTTAGCTCATATTTTAGTTATTATTAGATAGTTTCCTAATTGTTGTTTAGTTCAACTTTAACTTTATCATGATTTTATTTAGAATATTTTAGCTACTATTTTGACTGTCTTAGCTCATGTTTAGATATGTTTAGTTTCATGATTTTACTTAGGTTAGCCTATATTATATTTGGATAATGAAGCCCAGGTGTAAATTCAGACTGGAAGACCTGCTTTAGCCCCACCTGCATCTAATCGCTGTGTCGAGAACGTCCACTCCAGCCTATCAGCATCAGACTGCGCCTCCATCTCAGCCCATCAGCGTCTGACCGTGCCTCCAGCTTATCCAATCAGCGAGCAAGCCTTCGCTTAAAAGGACCTCCATCATGGCCCCATCCATTCACCGGCCGAAATTCAGCCCACCTCCACCCCTTCTCCACCCCAGGTTTCCGGCCCGGGGAAGATGCCTCTAATGCTCAACCTGAGCTTCTCGTCAAAGTGCATTGCTTTTGTCGGCACTCGCGTCTTCTGCCAAGGTCAGAGCACCAAATATTTTGTCATTCATGTCAAATAAAACCATTTAATTGCAGCTTCTCTTTGTCGTGAGTCTCTCCAGGTTGAAATACATGATTGATGTTTTTACTTCTGTATTTCTATATTTGATTATGATTTCATTTAGATTATTTTAGCTGCTATTTTGACTGTCTTAGCTCATGTTTAGATATGTTTGGTTTTGTGATTTTATTTAGATTATCCTATATTTCATTTAGATTATACATGATTGTTGTGTTTTTCTTTTTTGTGTTTCATTCTGTATTTGATTCTGTTGTTGTTTCTGTATTGTAAAGCACTTTGGATCGCCTTGCTACTAAAAAGTGCTATATAAATAAATTTCACTTCACACTTCACTTTATCAGGCATATTCAGCTAGTGTTGGCCTGATAGAAACAATTTTGATACCTACTTTGCTTGTGAGAGTGTCTGACGACTGCATAAATTTACTCTCAAACAGCACATATCACAGACAGGTACAGTATATGCACAACAGTGAAGCTAGATGAATTAAAGGCTACAAAATAAATAGCTACAACTATGGGCATCTGTGTCCATACAAGGATTAGAGAGCACTTGCAATCAACAGTCAACCTACACATACATGTGCATACATTTGTTTTCATGGTCAAATTCTAAATAAACTCTATACACATACAATAAATGCAGACACTCATTGTCAAAGTATCAGCTAGTCTGCTGTGATTATCTGCACTTCAAATTAAAAATCGAGCAATTAATTAAAAAATAAATCTTGAGGGGATACATATCGATACATATTCCAGACTGTTAAATTAAGTTGATCTTATGTTAGGAAATTATGGAGTTGAAGCTGTATTGGTAAAACCTGGGAAATAGCAATAAGCGCAATCTAGGATGCAAGATGTCACACTTAGAGTATATGTTGTGAAAGACTCAAATACTACTGCAACAAATTTTAGCTCAATATCTGTAAATTATAGCCACTTTTGTGTCAGCTAATGCCAGTCAGTTGTGACAGCCATCCTAAATTAGATCAATTTCAAAATCTAATCAGTTGTGGATGTACATCAAGTAAGTACTTTCTGAAATTTTCATTAAAACCCATCCATTAGTTTAGGAGATATTTTGCTAAATACAAACAGGGTTGACAGTTGATACTAAAGCTGTCAACAAAGATGTCACGAAATGAGGAGCACTTGGAGTATGTGTTGTGAATGACTTTCATCTACAATCATACCAAATTTTAGCACACTACTGATAAAACTGTCTGTGTTATAGTAATTTTTGTGTGTTTTTAAAGGTTAGTTAACTGCAGCCATCTTGCAATGAGTTGGCTCCAAAAGTTAATTACTTGTACATATATATCTAATGATAATTTCCTGAATGTTTCAATAAAGTATGTTCAGTGGTTCATTCAATATGTTGCTTATAAACAAAATGGTCTCTAAATAGTTATTGGCAAAATCTTCAAAAAAGATCTTGCACAATCTATTAGCACTCAGACTGTCTTGTGGATCAGTCTCAGTGTCTACCACATCACATTTTAGGCAAATATCGGTAAAATTATGTAATATAAATATGTAAAGTTTTAGCCATTTTGTTTTTAAGGTCAATTGGCTGTAGCAGCCATCTTGAACTGGGCTGACCAAAAAGGTAAGCAGTTCTGGTAATCTCCAATGATTACTAATGCAAGTTTCAGTAAAATTTATTTAGACGTTCATGACATTTTGTTAAAAGTCAGACACACAAACACATAGACATACTTTTGCTTTTTGGTAGCAAACAATAACAAGGAGTAGAGAGGTTGGAATGAAAATACAGAAAATATTTTTAAAATGTCTGTAATGTCCTGGTTGTTTCACAAGTTTCACAGTTTGATTATTTGTTGTAAAAAAAATTCTTGAGAGAACTACTAAGAATGATAGTTAGGCAAAGGGAGAAAAAAAAAACAAATAATTCATTTGCTCTTTTCCTTCAATGTACACAGAAACTGAAGTGTCAAATTAATACCGAACTGCCTGAGAGCTGCTTTCTGTCTTCTCCTACTCCTCAAGTGTGACTTATCCCACTGCCATGGAGTAACACATACTTGTTGAAAATTATAAGAAATGAAGCCTAGGCATAGATTCAGATTGTAAGACCTGCTTCAGCCTCACCTGCATCTAATCACTGCGTCAAGCACCTCCACTCCAGCCTATCAGCATCAGACCGCGCCTCCATCTCAGCCCATCAGCATCCGACCGCGCCTCCAGCGTATCAAATCAGCGAGCAAGCCTTCATTTAAAAGGACTTCATCATGGCCCCATCCGTTCGCCGGCTTAACTTCCGAAAAGTAGGCACGCGTTCCAAAAGTCAGACTTTGAGCCAGATAACCCATCATCCAGCTACCATCAGTGAAAAGCGAACCGTAAATCCTCCGCTTCCCCAGCTGAGCGCCGCAGGGGCCGTCCTTCATCCGCTCAACCTTCGCCTCCCGCCTCGCCTGGGCCGTCAGCTCCAGCTCAAAGTCCTCCTGTATCAGCCGCCTCAACCCGAAAATCCGTCTCCTCGTCTGCCGCCCCTTCTTCAGGCCGCCATCCATCATCTCTCCGTCTTCTGCCGACGTTCATCATCTCTCCCCTTCGCTCGTCGCTTTTACGGACACGCTCCAGTGCTTCATCTCCACGCTTGCAGCTCATTTGCAAGAGCGTGCTTCTGCACGGCCCTGCCACGTCATCACCACCGCTCACTTCCGCACCTGTCAGCTCTCAGGCCACACTCAGGACCCCTGTAGCTCTCCTTCGCTAATGCCCGCTCCGGGCCATCTGTGGGGTAAGACGTACTCGCTCACGACTCATTCACTGCTCCAGGTCATAATTTTATATTCAAAAAAAAAAAAAAAAAAGCTGACGGCTGTCACATCAATTCTGCTGCACACATTCAGGAGGACGAACTGTTGTGTTTGTGGCAGTGATATAGAGAGGATGTTTAATCTTAAAAATTTCAATTTGACTCTCATTCATTAATTGTTTCAAATGAGGCACTGAGTATATAAATGACATCATAGGGATGGTTAGATGTACTGCATTATTAGTAGGGATTCGCCCATCATAGCACTAATATTTCTTCTCTTTTTAGCGACTGCAGCAGTAATCTCCTTTCATGGGTTTTGAGTCATTTAATCGTTGAACCATCTGATTATCTTTGTCATTTCTCGCAGAGGGATCATATAAACGCTGATTCAGGCGAACCAGCTCCGCTAGACCAACAAAATTGTCCATTTCGAATGAAGTGCAGCGCTCCTTTTTGGTGGTCCACGCCAAGTTAAAAAAATTAATAAATAATAATAATAATAATAATAATAATGATATGAATAAATTTGCGTGGTGCATGATCACACTCTGCAACAGAACGCGGGGCCTTCACGCAGGGGCGGGGATGGCACAATTGTGTCACTGTTGGCGTGCGCGGTGTTCAACATATCAAGTATAAATCCAGCTTTTCGCGCCCACGCACTCAAACATTTCACTCAGGTTGTGCGCAAAAATTCCGTATATTAATTCGGCGTCCATTATTTCACCTTCCCCCGAAGTTGACCAACATGTCTCATTGACTGACGGTGTTAGTGCTATTCCGAACTTGTCTGACCAACGCCTTCAAAAGACCTCTCAATCGGGCGTTTCTAGCAGTTTCAGTGTTTTCAGAGACTTGATTCGTTTTGTCTATCCTGATCGCAGAATTGAAATGAGTGCTTACCTGCCTCTCATCACCGGTTTTGATCTAAAAAATGGTAGATCCATTCTTCATTAATATCATAAAACATCTGCTGCCAAAGCTGCCACAGCCCTCTCCAGACTGGGGATTGAGACACACACTCTCTCACACATGTAAGGTACGCATTAAAGGTTCGTTAAGAAAAAAAAAAAAAAGGTTAAAATGATCATTTTGGCAGTCTGACGGCGCAAAACAAAAATTAACGGCTCGCGGCAGTGCTCGTGACTCTCACTCGCCTCGCGTAAAAGGACCGAAGCAACAAGCTCACGTTGGCTCACGTACTCCGCCCTTCAGTGCAGCAGAGTGCTGCCCTGCCTTCCCCCGTGCCTTTTCACCGCAACATTATATTGGTGTCATACAGCGATACAGCAACAGGCACGGGCCAATTGCACGTATCAACCCAGTTTACGATGGATTGCGCATTCAGAGGTGAGGCTCGTTGCTGCCGCACCTCACGTTTTACACAGGAAATATGCAATTTCAGCAATTTTTGGCTATAAAAATATTCAAAATTAGTCATACATAAAGATCAGTGGTCAAATATTAATATTCATTTTATGTTATCTATCTTTTTTTTCTTGTCATGACGCCAGGTGGGGCACTGCCTCGCCTGCCTCCCCTGACCGCACGTCTCTGCTTTAGATTGGTCTATACCAGACACAAAAATTCTAATCATGTTCACCCGGGCAGTTTCCTGCCACCTCTGTGGTTCAGTGGGTCATCAAAGCACGTTCTGCCCTCCTCTCCCTTTCAAACCTGGTTTTTCTGTCCATAAACCTGCTCAGCCTTCTCCGACATTCAGCCACTCGATTGCCACAGAAGGAGGGTGGAGATTTTAACATGCCTATCTGTATTAATTTTAATGAAAGTGTTTGTTCATTCCCCATTTGCGCTTTTCTCCATGTATTCAGCAACTGCAAAGATGCCCATTCAAAGTCAGTTTCCCCCCGCCGCACGTTCCATCAACAGTCATTGCGAGTCCAGGACCTGTTTTCAAGCTATTTCGTTATACCCGTCATCATTCCCAAACTGGCGTCCCTGAGAGACGTGATCACTGGTCTCTCTCAGGGTTTTCTAAGAGGCATTTCCCAACACCCCACCCGCCTCCACCTATGTCTGTTCCAAATCTTCAGTCGGCGCTCCGCGAGCCAGAGGTGGTAACTCAGCTGCTACAAAAGGAAATTGAAAAGGGTTTCATGTTCAACTCGCTTAAAGCTCTTCTGCGTGTTAGCATTTCTCTCTAAGGAAAAGACCGTAGGTGGTGATGGGACATCTGAAGTCAAACTTTGAGAAATGTACTGAGCGTTTAAAAAAACCCCAAAAAAAACAGAAAACTAGACTATGTTCAATTGTTTTTCTTGGGAAGTATGATTCATTTGGGCGACAAGGCTGTCTCAGGCTCAGTTCGACAGCAGAGTAGTAGTGAGCAATGAATGAAGCAACGAATAATGAACCTTGAGCAAGCAAGGGCCGGGAAGCCTCACTGCTTCTCGAGGCCTCATTTGGCCATCACTAACCGCAGGTCCAGCTAAGAGTTGGATTTCCCGGGTAATACTCTGGATTCCAAAGAAATGGTTGCGTCTCTACCTGCAAACAAACCGTCCCACATCAGAGATTTCTCAGTCTCACATCTCATCCCGAGTGCTTTCAAAGCGTCAACCTTTATCTCTGCTGGGTCATCTCAAATTCATCACGT
>NC_051438.1:2140668-2146894 GCF_001649575.2 Kryptolebias marmoratus
TAAACCACTTTTAGGGTGAAATATGAAGGAAATTTAAAATAGTCCAAAAACGTCCAGTTTCACCCTAGACCTCAGAGGGTTAATAAAGGCTCACTCCTAAATCTTCCGTTTCATCTCCCGAAGGCTCCCAGGTCCTCTGCCCGGTTTCAGCAATTTTAAGAATTTTAGCATTTTGCGTTTTTCCCCCTAGCCATTTCTCAGGTCACTCCTTAGGTCAGGGGCAGCTACATCTGCTGTCATTCGGGGCATCTCCTCAGCAGTTCGGCCGCTGTTTTTTTCACAACGTTCTCTTCATATATTCATCCAAATCTCTCAGCCGTGTTAGTCGTTCAATGTTCTCTCAGCGCCTAGATAAGCGCATCACAATTAACTGGTGGCCTTCATCTACCAGCATCCGATAACTTCTCCTTAATAGCTGGCCTTCATCTACCAGCACCCGATGGCTTCCCTCCAGTAGCTGGCCTGCATCTTCCAGCATCTGACAACTTCCCTTAGTGCCGGCCTTCATCTACCGGCTCCATTATGCCTCGAATTTTCAGCCTTAAGCTGTATCGCTCTTGCATTCATTCTTGCTAGTCATTCATCAGTCTCTCAGATCTCAGCCTCGGCCTCGGCACCCTCTTTTGGGGGGAAGACGCCTCTAATGCTCAACCTGAGCTTCTAATTTAAGCGCATTGCTATTGATGACACTTGCGTCTTCCGCCGAGGTCCGAGCGCCAAATATCTTATGTCATTCATGTCAAATAAAACCATTTAATTGCAGCTTCTCTTTGTCATGAGTCTCTCCAGGTTGAAATAATAGATGGAAACACATTAATGAAGCTATTACTTATCATATTAATCATTTGCATATTATTGTATAGATAAAGAGAAACTACAAAACTTTGGCCCTATAACTGGAGAGTTGTTGAATGCTCACTAAATCTTGACTCTTTGATGTTGACACAAACCAGGTTCATGTTGTAAATTTATTATTTTTGTTTTGTAACAGCATTTATCAGACCCTCCAGGATTTCGCGATGTTGCGATCACAACTATTAACGCAAAATCAAGCAAATCCCGCAAAAATCGCAACTTTTTGCAACTTTGTCCAAAACACTGCAACTCTCCCGCAACTTTAACCCAATATTTATTGTTTCTAAAGTGATTCGCCATCGTTTCTGCTATCTAGTCTCTTCTTTGTGGGTTTGTGTAGTGTGGAATACAAACTAACCTCAAATAACTAACGAAGAAGACTGATTTATAAAATAGCTTTAGTTGAAATAAACAATTTTTGATTCCCATTTTGACCCCTGAAGACTACTAGCTCAGATAGCTTTAGTCACAAGCTAATTCAATAATGTTCTTGGATGGCTTTGAATTTACAACTGTAGAGTGATTAACTTATTTATGTCATAAACCAAGGTTGTCAGGAAGAGCGGTACAGAAAACCAGACGGAAACCAGCATAAAGGTAAGTGACAGGACAACACCTGTATGGGGGACCAAAACTGAGATAATTAAAAGTAAAACCAGAAATATATATTTTGTTTTTGCTTTCCCTTACACAGATGGAGGACCGAAACCGACATAATCAAAAATAAAAGCAGAAATATATATATATTTTACTTTTGCTTTTTCCTTACATATGCATTTCATCAAGTAATGTTTATATTTTACTTTTGCCTTTTCCTTATACAAGCATTTGTTCGTAGACATTTCCTCGTCTCCCCTTTTTACATTACCGTGTGCATTTCTGCCTTATTATGCAAATCAGGAGGGCTGCCTTCTTGGTCCAGCTCCTCTGCTATTGGTCAATAAACAGGAAGGAGCAGGATCCATGTGCAGATGGATTATGCATGCCTGTATATTTGACCGTTTTAGGAGAATGCCTAATAGCAGAGATGTCTCAGACAACTGCAGCAGAGTTAAGGCACATTGGTAGCTTAGCTGACAGCAACACAGTCAGTGATGACTTTGTTGTTTCTGTTTCCAAACCCCCAGAGCGCAGAGGAGGTGTGCTTTAATACTGCTCACACCTGTGCGTGCTCCCTCGCGGTTGCGCACCTGATCAGTTCTCAGTACGGCACTGGCCATTCTTCTTTCAAAAGGTGTCAGTTCGGTACATCTTTACCCCCACCTGTAGCTCACATGCTTTGGCGGTGGCCAGTTATTCGCTTTTTTGCCTCCACCCTAAAATCTGACCACTTTTTCTCCACCTTGGCCCCGGTCCTCTCTGTCCCACTCACTGAATTAACAGGGATAACAACGTGTTGCCACTCACAACACTTCCTTTTATTTGTAATGCCACTACTGTGGCTCCCAAAAAATATATTTTTTCTGCTCATCAATAGTTGATCAGTCTTTTATATTTGTGATGAGAAATATACTAATCTTGTGATAAATGCAAGAAATCCACTTCCATAAACTTTTTACCAAGGAAAAAAATAGTCAACTTTATTTGGGTTAATCAGTTTTGAATCCTAAAACATTTGTAGCTGTAACTTTAAAAATTCAGCACAAATAGAGCTTAATTAGCCAGGATTAAATATATATGTTTAAAAGTAAATAAATTGCAAAAAATAAAAATAAAAATAAAATAAAATAGTTTGAGGACAAAATCCATTCTCCTTTCTTTTCTTAAGAGCAGTTCAATTACTATGTTGTACAGTGCAACACTAGTGCATTTCCAACTATGAGTTCTTTTTTTTATGGAGGCCAATGCAAAAAATGAAGTCTATCAAGTCATTTTCTTGCCATACATTTTAAGAGCGGGCTGTCCGCTCAGCTGCGCTTCTGGTCGGATGGAGCTTGTGCTGCGCCCATGATGGTGGTCCTACCACGTGCCTGGTGTACCAGGACCACAAAACTCTTGGAGGTTGCATTGTTTGCTATAACTTGGGGGGGTGGGGGGGTTAACTGTTAACTGTGGTTAACTGTGGGCGCCTGGGTTAACCTGGAGGTTGAGGTTGTGGCAGTCAGGGGGAGGTGATTCACGGACCACCTGTGCCCAACAGGTACCCCCGCCTGGTCTCCATCCCAGCCACGAGCTCCTCTGAGCGGACAACCAGCACACGCTTGCCAACCACAGCTGGACAAGCGACTTAGCTCACAAAAAGTTTCAAAGTAAGAACTTTGAGTGACTTTTTTATAAGTCCCAACCTTGACCACAATTTTTCTAAGTCCAAAAAAAAAGTGATCTCTCTCTACGTTCCAAAGGGTAAATTCGTCGCGTGGGTATACCTACCCTATGGTGGAGAGTAGGCTCAGTAGTCAACACCTGCCTAGTGAGCCTACTGACCACTGAAATCAGGGGCTTAATAAAAGGAGGAAAAAGTGAAAAATCGGGGAAAAGAAGCCTGCAGCTGCGCTCTGCTTCTCCCACAGAGCAAGAAAATGTTCATTTCATCCAGCTGGGGTGAAAAAAAATTTTCAGCCAGGGTTAATTCATAGGGTGGGTAAACCTACCCTATGGTGGAGAATAGGCTCAGTAGTCAACAGTTGACTAGTGAGGCTATTCACCACCATAGGGTAGGTTTACCCACCCGACGAATTTACCCTTCGGAACGATATCAGGAACGGGTTTTTTTCAAGACACTTAGAAAATGGAGCGAAGAAAAATAAGTGATGGGAACTTTGAAATATTTGCGTTTTGACTCGGAAAATGTGTCTTAAAGCTTTCTGACTGCCCCCTCCCACCCCCCGCTCGATATGCAAACGTGGCCTGCCCTCGTAGGGCCTTCTCTGGCCCCAGCTTGATGCTGGCGCTCTGGAGTCTGGTTCCTACGCATGCAGGCTCGCTTCTAGGGCCCTGCTTTGACCGGTGGGTGACAGGGGCCCATCTCCAGCCGGCGCCCACCATCTCGGCGGCGAGACCGATGCGACCCGTCTGTCCCAGGCGTACCCCTACGGTGCCCGTTGCCGCGGGACCGCGCACGCCCCATGGCAGCGGTGCCTCCGCGAAGCACAGTGTTTCTCACGACCCACGGAGGCTGACACTCACAGCAGAAGCCTGGGGCGGGTTCCGGGCCTCAGCCTGGGCCTGTCCACCCCCCGTTTACCACGCTCAGGCCGGGTTTGCCCGGCTGCGGCTAGGGGGGGCTACCTGGTTGATCCTGCCAGTAACCATATGCTTGTCTACAAAATTGAGCCATGCCCGCTTGGCTCATTAAATGCACCCCGGTGTGCACCCCAACTGCTTTGGTGACTCTAAAAAACCTCAAGCCAATCACTGGCCCTCCGTGGCGGCGATGGCTCCACGCGGTGGGTGAGATGGGGAGCAGGCGGCCCCTCCATCGTCTGGGTTCCGGGCCCTGGCGACGCGAGCCGTCTGTTTCCCTGTCTCCTCCTCGTTCCTAAGTGCAGACTGACCGGGCTGCCTGTTGCAACAAGCGGTGCGCCTCTGGGGACCGTACCTCCATCGTCCACGCCGGCGTGGACGACGTGTCGGCCCCTGTGTGGTGCTCCCCCGGCGCAGCGGGGTACTTGACACGAGAGCTATGTTCGGACTGTGATCAATCGGAGACGCTTGCATTTCCGCGGTTGGAACGTCGCAGGTGGCTTTGCCTCCTTCGTGTTCCTAAATGCAGACTGACCAGGCTGCCCGTTGCGACGAGCGGTGCGCCTCCGGGGACCATACCTCCGTCGTCCACACCGGCCTTGCCCACCGTCTTCTCTCCCTCCTCGTCTGACGGCCCCGCTTGCGGGGACGGCGGGCGAGGGGCACCTTCCCCGTCAAGCTCGGCACTGTGCGTGGCGCGGCTGCTGGTGGGATCCGTCCCTCCGCGCTGCCCGCGTCCCGTGCTCGTGCCACCCGGCAGGGGAGTGCTGCTCCAGTGGGAGATTGAGGGCGGAGGCTTGGTGTGTGCGACGTGTCGGCCCCTGTGTGGTGCTCCTCCGGCGCAGCGGGGTACCCGACATGAGAGCTTGGTTTGGATCGTCATGAATCGGTTGGAATGTCGCAAGTGGCTTAGGGGGCCTGAGTCCTCCTGATCGAGGCTCAGCCCATGGATGTGGAGTGTTGGATTGACCACTCACTAATAGGGAACGCGAGCTGGGTGTCACAACAGTGTTTAGACCATCGTGAGACTGGTAAGGTGTATCCTACTGATGATTTGTTGCTGCAACAGTACGAGAGAGTTCAGACATTTGCACCTGGCAGAAGACTCAATGGAACGGAGGTGCAATCTGCGGGATTATGACTGAATGCCTCTAAGTCAGAATCCTGCAGAGAACGTTTGTCGGCCGAGGCCTGGGGCGTGGTGCCCCTAGCTGCTTCCCCCACTCTCCACCGGCGTACCAGGGCCATGAGCGGAAAAACGACAAAGTCTGAGACCCAGGGGCTGACCGGTGCGGCCAGGGCGGAGAGGGTCACAGAGGGGAACCAGGGGCCGCGACGCGAGGCACGGCGTCCCAGCCCCCTGGTTCTTATGGGTTCATCAGGTGTATCAAGGCCACGAGCGGAAAAACAACAAAGTCTGAGACCCAGGGGCTGACCGGTGCGGCCAGGGTGGCCAGGGCCACAGAGGGGAACCAGGGGCCGCGACGCGAGGCACGGCGTCCCAGCCCCCTGGTTCTTATGGGTTCATCAGGTGTACCAGGACCACAAAGATCAGCCTTGGTGGTGATTAGGCTCAGTCGTCAGGTGTTGACTACTGAGCCTACTCTCCACCATAGGGTAGGTTTACCCACCCGACGAATTTACCCTTCGGAACGTAGAGAGAGATCACTTTTTTTTGGACTTAGAAAAATTGTGGTCAAGGTTGGGACTTATAAAAAAGTCACTCAAAGTTCTTACTTTGAAACTTTTTGTGAGCTAAGTCGCTTGTCCAGCTGTGGTTGGCAAGCGTGTGCTGGTTGTCCGCTCAGAGGAGCTCGTGGCTGGGATGGAGACCAGGCGGGGGTTAGGGTTAGGGTTAGGGTTAGGAAGAGGGGAACGATTCTGTCTCCAACGAGAGACAGGAGCTGCTCGGTTCTTCCTCCATCCCGTTCCATCCATCCACCTTTGGGTATCGGTATGGGGACGTTCCCGGCGTCTCCCATATCGTACCATCTGCCAGTCAGCTTCTGGCCTCATTTTATTCTTTATCTCACAGGCAGCTTTATTACTTAGTCAATAATGTGTTTTACTGTTTTTGTTATATATAATATATGTATTTATTAATGTTATTTTTAGTTAGTTATAGTTTTTCATATGGTTTTTTGTGTTTTTATATTTTTTTGTGAAAAAAAAAAAAAAAAAAAAAAAA
>NC_051438.1:2146922-2149277 GCF_001649575.2 Kryptolebias marmoratus
TTTATCTCACAGGCAGCTTTATTACTTAGTCAATAATGTGTTTTACTGTTTTTGTTATATATAATATATGTATTTATTAATGTTATTTTTTAGTTAGTTATAGTTTTTCATGTTTTGTGTTTTTATATTTTTTGTGAAAAAAAAATAATAAAATGAAAAAAATGTTTTTAAACTAAATTATTTGTAAATGAAGTTTTTTCTAATAAAATGTATATAAAAGAGAAAGTGTGCCCCACGCGACGTTTCGATCTTATAGATCTTCAGGCGATGGCACACTGTTTTAAATAGTTGATGCTCTTTATGTCTGCCCAGCTCGGTGTCTGAAGACTGAGTGAGGAGAGGAGGCAGCGCTCTGCCTTTTATACACTCTTCCTCCCTGAGGCTCCTCCCTCTTAGTCAGTGTTCGTGAGTATTTGTATTTGTTTTTTTGCTTGTTTCTAATTGTGTATATTTTTATACTTTGTTATTTTAACATATTGTGTATTTTGTAAATGTGTTTTATGTTGATTAGAATAAAATTGAAAATAAAACAAAAAATAAAAATAAAAAATATATATATATACAGAAAATTAGTAAATTAAAATGTAAAGGTGGGGGAGGTTAGGTTTAGGAAGATGGGAAAGTCAGGGTTAGGAAATGGTTAGGATTAGGGAAAAGGGTAAAGGTTAGGATTAGGAAAAGGGGAAAGGTTAGGGTTAGGGAAATGCGGAAAGGTTAGGTTAGGGTTAGGGTTAGTGTAGGGTTAGGGTTTAGGGTTTAGGGTTAGAGTTAGGGGTGGGGTCTGTTATTGTCTGGGTATTTTTCAAATATTTCCTTAATTGCCTGTAATCCGGCTGGGATGTCTATATTCGTATATAAACTATCTATATCCAAGGTAAAAAATAATGAATTTTGTGGTATTGTTAAGGATTTGACCAATTCAATAAAGTGATAAGTGTCTTTAACAAATGATGTGTGTTTCATTGTCGGTGACTCCTGTCTCTGTACTGCCCGTTGGGCTCCCTGCTGATCCCCCTGCGTCGGTTTAGGTGATCCGTCTGACCTTTGGTCTGCCCCAGGGGCCCTAAACCCCTGTTGTGTTGTGGATGCATGAACCTGGGCAGTGATGACCTGGACCTGGGTTTCTATCTCCTTCTGCTGCGCTTCCTGGGTCAACCTTATCATCTGCCTTTGTTCAGTAGGGGGAGTTGTCTCCACAGATTGCATCCCTTCTGGTGGTGTTGGTGCAACATTTCCCTGCTCCCCTCCCTTCTCAACAGAACACCCACACGAGGCCACTAAAGCCTCTGTATGTTCAATCACCTCCTGTGTTATGTGAGGTTGATCCCTTAGAGCCCTTCTCGTGGCCGTCTGAAAGGACTCTTTCCAGTCCACGGGCAGCTCATTCAACAGTTCCCCTCTCAGCTCATCAATCCGATCAGAATAATGTTCTTTAAGGATCAAAAGGGTATTGTACCCCCAGTTTTTGGCATTGGCCATGATTAGATCCAAAGTCCCCGGTGTTGGTGATGCTGGTTTGATCATGGTCGACAGGTTGTCAACCATGCGGGCGATCATTCGCAGTTCCTCCCTCCCTTCCTTAGAGGTTACATTTTGAAGGTGATGTACCAGCCTAATCATTGTGTGCATCTTGCGAACCAATAACCCCTTTTCTGGATCCATAGGCTGTTGTTGTGGCTGTTGCCTTGGTTGCTGTTGTCGCCCCCGCCCATCCCTGATCCGCCTAGTTCCCCGAAAAGTGGCCCCTTGTTGGGGTTCATCATGAGATCTTCCCCTGCGCACTACATCTGCATATGACCTTTGTGGGGGCCCAAAAGTCTGGACCCGGGTATCCAGAGGAGGCCCGGACTGACCAGGGTGAGGGGGCTGAAGGTTCCTCATGAAAGAGGGGGGAGGCGCAGGATTCGTCAGCCGATGAACCCTGCGTTCATGTCTCCCAGTTGGACGTGGGGGACGCTCACGTCTCTCACACCGTGCATTTGTACCATATTGAAATGGCATTGATGGCTCCTGTGGCATTCTTCGCCGCTGAGCATCCCAGTCCCGTCTGGGTCCATGATATGTGGAAGCAGTTTGTACTGGTTCGCCCCAGTAGTTTCCCATGTGGTGCGCCTGCATATTGAATCTGGGTGGGGGGTTAAAAATTGGGGCCCGAGGATCCGGAGGAGGCACAGGCTGGTTAGGGGATGAGGACTGAATCCCTCTCCCGAAGGAGACGGGAGGTGCACGGTCCATCCCCCAGGGATCCTCATGGTCCCGGCCCCAGATGCGTCGAGGGGGACGTGAACGCCTCCCATAACGCACCGTCGTCCACCCATCATTGATGTTATACTCACCCATTTGGGTGTTGTTTAT
>NC_051438.1:2149377-2151260 GCF_001649575.2 Kryptolebias marmoratus
AACCATAACACAGTCATTCTACTGCCATGTACTGTAATCCAAAATACAGTTGTATACTGTTAAAATGAGTAACAGTAGATGTGCTGTGAAATTACCACACCACCCAGTTATCCTACAGTAATATACTGTCATTCAGAATACAGTACTATACTGTCAAAATAAATTACAGTAGGTGCATTGTAAAATAACAGTAAAATACTGGCGTCCCTGCTGCCAGTATTTTACTGTTATTTTACAGCTAAATTCTTTACAGTGCAGGCACACCAAGAAAAAACTGTGCTGCTCTGTTAGGGAGATGTTTTCTCTCTGCTGGTCAGAGCAGGAATGAGGGGGAGATGCAGCTCTGCTGTATTTATACCCGCCTCCTTTTTTTCAAAAAAAAAAAAACTGTTTAACCTAATTTAAGAGAACTAAATAAATAACCTTTTATATTAAACTTGTCAAAATGAACTGCAACTGAGGTTTTAAATGAAAATCAATGTTTTATGAACTTAATGAAAAAATATATATTATTATTTAAGTTTATTTAATTCTCAAACTATATAGGTTTCTTTCTAATTATTTTTATATTTTATATTTATTTTAATGTAGTTTTATTTTATTTTTTTAAAATTTTTTATATTATTGGTTTATTTGGATAAAACCCTGGAGATAGGTTTAGGGTTGGGGAATAGGGTGGTGGGGGGGGTTTAGGAAAGGTTAAAGGTTAGGGTTGTGGTGGGGGTTGGGTTAGGGGTGGAGATAGGGTTAGGGTTAGGGTTAGGGATGGGGATGGGGTTAGGGATGGGGTTAGAGTAAGGTTAGGGTTAGAGTTAGGGTTAGGGTTAGGGACTGAATCCCTCTCCCGAAGGAGAAGGGAGGTGCACGGTCCATCCCCTAGGGAACCTCACGGTCCCAGCCCCAGGTGCGCTGCGGGGGACGTGGACGTCTCCCATAACACACCGTGGTCCACCCATCAGTGCCTTGAAAATCACCCATTTGGGTGTATTTTTGTTTGAAATATATTTATATTTATACGTGTGTATATTTTTTTTTTAAATAAAATGCAAACTGAAACTTATGAAATTAAATTGAAGAATGAACTTAAAGAAGTAAATCTTTTCTAAAAAAATCAAAACAATAAAAAAAAAATAGAAAAACCAATGAAATAGAAATATTAAATCTAAATAATGTGTAAATTCTACTAAAAAACTAAAGAAAGATGAATAAAGTAAAGATGTAAAAAAACTAAAGATGTAAAAAAATCAAAGGGAAAAAAACTTTTTTTAAAATAAAAAAAATGAATTTGAAAAAAAAAATTAAAATAAAACTATTTTAATATTTATTTATAAATTTATTTTCTGCTTACTTGTTACTTTATTTATTTTTATTAATCAAAAAGGCCAAATCTAAGTGTGCCGGCGCAACGTTTCGGCTCTGGAAGAGCCTTCCTCAGGCTGTGGCACACTAAAAAAACAATAAATTATTTTCTGCAGTCTCTCTGTAGCTGTTGCTTCCTCCTGTCTCACAAGCAAGTGACTCCTGCTTCTCTCCCTGGTCCTATTTATACCCTCCCCTTTCTTTGCCCTCCCTCCCTCTCTTTCTTTCCCAGTTTCTGCCTCTAAGCCACACCTCCTCATATGTGTGTGTGTGGTTTTTACCGGTGTATTGTTTTTTTACCGTATAAGTCCCTATATCCCTGCCAATTTCATTCATATAGATTTAAATGTAAGAATTTTTTTAGCTGTAAATTAATTATAAATTATCTACGTAACTTTTAATGTGTTTTAATAATTTTAATCTTGATTTTATTCTGTATATAGTATAATAATGTAATAAAATCTTCTTCTATCCCTCTGTTCCCACAAACTAAAATGTTTTAACCTGCACAACCCCGCACAAAC
>NC_051438.1:2151824-2172879 GCF_001649575.2 Kryptolebias marmoratus
TAAATCTTTTAAACTGAAGATACTGCTTATGAGCATTTTTGACTCCTGGTTTCTCTGTGCATTTTCCGGTCCGTCGTGAGGAGAGGTTTTTTAAAGTTTTGAGTTTCATTTAGGTAATATTTTGTCTCCTCAACAATCTACATATAGACACATACATACATCTACACATACACACATACATACATCTACACATACACACATACATACATCCACACATACATACATCTATACATACACACATACATACATCTACACATACCTACACATACATACATACAAACACACATATATACAAACCTATATGCATACACATAAACATACTTACACTTTTAGGATTATGGGTTGAGGTTAGGTTTTGGGGCTAGGATTAGGGTCAGGGTTGGGGTTAGGTTTAGGGTTAAGGTAAAGGCTAAGGTTAGGGTTAGGGTTAGTGTGTTAGGGTTAGGGTTAGGGTTAGGATTGGGGTTAGGTTTAGGGTTAAGGTAAAGGTTAAGGTTAGGGTTTGGGGTTAGGTTTTAGGGTTAAGGTTAGGGTTTGGGTAAAGGTTAACGTTAGGGTTTGGGGTCGGGGTCAACATTAGGGTTTGGGGTCAGAATTAAGGCAAGGGATAAGGTTAGGTTCTGACAGATATCCCCGACCAGGACCCTTAATCTAGTTCCCATGTCAAATATTACGTTTATTTTGGAGAATAAGCCTATTAATAGTCCCCGTCAATTTGATGTCACTTGCAAGTTTAACCCGTTTGGGTATTTTGTACCCAACCAATATATCCATTTCCTCTCAGCCTTCTTCCTTTCCCACTCTGTCCAAGAGGAGTTCCTTTGGAGTCCAGCAACCCTCAGAGACTGTAGACCATGCATAATAAAATGGTTAACTAATGGAATGTGTGTTTCCTTTCCTTTTTTAATAGTATATCTATGTTGAGTCATTCTGACAGATATTGAGTTTTTTGTCTCTCCGACATACTGCATTCCACATTTTTTGCAAAAAATTAAATAGACACAGTTTCTGCAATGTTCTGTGAATCTTTGATTTACAGGAAAAACTGTTTTCTTTGTTCTGTTTTTAACAAACGTCAACAAACAAAAATTGTCCGACAAAGCAGACGGTTTGGGAAATTGCTGAGTGGTCAGCCTTGCCTTTACCAGGTAATCTTTTAAATTTTTGTTTCTCCTGTATGCAGAAACCACTGTCGTCTCTGGCAATATTCCAGAGTCTGAGATGATGCAACTAAAGTTGTCTTTAATTTTCTTATTAATTTTGGTTCCAATTAAAGAATAAGTTGTGATCAGGGGAATTTTGTTGTTTTGATTGCACATCTTCTGTTGGAGAAAAGTCTTCACACAATGCCTCAAAAATTGTCGAGAGTAACCTCTCTTTTTTAATGCCCCAAAAAAAATTTAAACTGCCTCCCAAAAATCTTCTGATCTGGTACAAATACGATAAAATCTGATTAGCTGTGATTTCACTAGTCCCCGATACGTATGCTTTGGATGAAAGCTGGTTTTGTACAACAAAGCATGAGTATCCGTGACCTTAAAGAAAACCTTGATATCCAATTTATGATTTTGTTCAAACCCAGGTCCTTTAAACACCGTGGTATCTAGAAAATCAATAGTCCTATCCTTAATAGTATGTTTACACTTTATTGACGAATCATGCAAATTCAAAATCCCAATAAAATCATCAAAATCTGACAGGGAATGGTTCCAAATGCCCCATATGTCATCCAGATAACGCAAATAATGGAGTGGTTTTTTTGGACATTTTTCCAAGGCCCCTGTTTCCCATTTGGCCATGAAGATGTTGGCGTAGGCTAGAGCAAATCTTTTTCCCATAGCTGTCCCCTTTATTTGCAAATAGAAATCCCCATTAAACTCAAAATTGTTTCTTGTGAGATTGATTTCCAGCAGTTCTAAGATCTCTGTATCAGGTCTATTATTGTCTGGGTATTTTTCAAAAATTTCATTAACTGCCTGTAGTCCAGCTGGAATATCTATATTTGTGTATAAGCTCTCTATGTCTATAGTGAAAAACCAGGAATTTGTTGGTATGGTTAGGGATTTGACCAACTCGATGAAGTGGTATGTGTCCTTAACATACGATGTATGCTTTACCGATAAGGGATTCAAATAAAAATCTATGAACTCCGCTGTCTGGTAGGTCTCACTACCACAATCCGAGACGATCGGTCTCCCAGGTGGGATCTGGAAGGGAACAGTCCACGTACGTGGTTCTTTATGAATTTTTGGTAAAATATAAAACCTTCTGGGTCTTGGTTCCTCTTCCCCTTTTAAGTATTGTTTTTGTCTTTTATTTATGAACTTTTCCTTATACAAATTATCTAAAATACGACTGACCATTGGTATTGTCTTCAAATAAATTGGTTCCTCTAATTTCCGATAGTAAATTTCATCTCGCAATTGTCTCTGGACTTCCTGCACATATTGTTCCCTTGACAGAATTACCACCGCACTACCCTTGTCAGCCGGTTTAATAACAATATTTTTATTGTGCATTAGTCCCCTCAAAGCCCTAACTTCCTCTCCCAGAAGATTAGATGGCTTTTTTAATATCCTGAAGTTTTGGCTTAACGTCTCGGTATCTTTATTAATTAATATGTCGATCTCTGGTGGTAGTTTTTCCGGCTGTGGTACCCAATTAGATGTTCCTAAGAAAGGCTGAGGCTTCTTCCTTTTTGAATTTTTGAAAAACGCTGCCAATTTAATTTTTCTGTGGTAATTTTAAATATCCAGCTGGAGTTGTGTTTTCTGATTTTTATGAGTATCCACCACAAGCACAAACATCAGTCCTCTATTAAGCAGATTAAATTCAGCTCTTGTCAGCGTAAAGGTTGTGGCTAAATTAACCACATTCTGTGACACTAGGGGTTGAGACCCCTTCTGCCCCTCCTGAGCTAGGTTTAAGGGGGACTCAAGTTTAAATAAGAAACCCAGTGCCTCATCATGGCTACCGCTGTGGATTTAGTCCAGTGGACCCCATCGCCCTCCGTCTGGAAGTCTGCATTTGCCAATTTTGGGATAAAGGGCAGTTTTTTGACTATGTAGTCATTCATGCTCTGCAAAGTACCAATTTCCTCCTTGTTCAGACGTGGTGAATAATTGATCAGAGGGATCCAGATTTCAGAGTACGGAAACTTTTTCTTGGCAGCCCTAACCGCTCCCAACATCTGCCTAATTGCTGTGTCCCCCACCCTCTGTGCCCTGTTGTTTATCCCAAATGCCAGAATCAACTTCTCAACAACTCCCCGGCAAGTTGCCTTTTTGATAAGAGCCTCAGCGTGTCGAAAAGTAGCCCCAGGGTAACTGTCTATTTGTAGGTTAGGGATCTCGTGTGCTGGAAACCTTGAGAGATTTGAGTCACCCAGGAGAAGCCATTTCTTCTCCACCTGTAATTCCCAATCAATCATTTTTCTATCTGTGGTGATGTGTCTTCTAACTCTGAAGCTCTGCTTTGGGGTTGAGGTCCGGTTTTGCTGGTCAGTGCTGCCGTCCAGAGACAAAACACTGTCCAGGTTAGAGACATCTCCCAAGTCAAACCTGACCTCCATTTGTGGGCCTGCCCCCAACCCCTGCACCGGGGACGCATGGCCGTTGTTGGGGATTAGAGAGGGTGTCCTATCCCTTCTCATACCCACATCCTCCTCCAGCAAGGAGTTTTGTGGACCCTGGACCCTCATCTCATCCTCTGAACCATCTAAGGCCAATAGTAAGCTACCCTCGGGGATCACACATCCAATTCTGACCCCTTTGGCTTTCTGAACTCTTTGTTCTTTAGGAGTCCGTGACTCTTGCCTCCGAGCAGCCTGTTGGGCTCCCTGCTGATCTCCCAAAGTCGGCCTAGGTTGCCGGTCTGATGTTTGTTCTGTCATAGTAGGCATGACCCCATGTTGTCCTGTGGGTGCATGGACCTGGGCGGTGATGACTTGGAGTCGGGGTTCTGGTTCATTCTGGTGAGGTCCCTGGGCCACCCTTGTCCTCTCCCCTTGTTCATTAGGGGGAGCTATTTCCCTAGGCTGTACCCCCTCTGGTGGAGGGGGGGTAACATTTTCCTGTTCCCCTCCCTTCTCTGCTGAACCTACACACGAGGCCACTAAGGCTTCTGTATGGTCAATCACCTCCTGTGTTATGTGAGGTTGATCTCTAAGAGCCCTTCTTGTGGCAATCTGAAAGGATTCTCTCCAGTCTAGAGCTAACTCACCCAACAATTCCCCTCTCAGTTCATCGATCCGCTAAGAGTAGTGTTCTTTAAGGATCAAAAGGGTATTGTACCCCCAGTTCTTGGCATTGGCCATGATCAAGTCCAGAGTCCCCGGTACAGGTGACGCTGGCTAGATCATGGTCGTCAGGTTGTCCACCATGCGGGTTAGGGTTAGGGTTAGGGTTAGGGTTAGAGTTAGGGTTAGAGGGTTGGGTTAGGGTTAGGGTTAGGTTAGGGTTAGGGGTGGGTTAGGGTTAGGGTTAGGGTTAGGGTTGGGTTAGGGTTAGGGTTAGGACAATTAAAAAAATCCCCGTCACTAGGTGACGGAAATCAGTGCATTGGCCATGCTGCCCGGGCCACCAAGACCAAACTCACTCGCCATTTAATCCCAGGGGTTGTCGGGTACCCAGCCTTTTGATCCAGGTATCCGCTGCTTTTTTTCTTTTTCCCAGTGACCAGCTGGGATCACTCTCCAACACCATGGCTCGGGCTGAATTCCAATTATGACGCACAAAGTGTTCAATCAATAAGGTGTGTGGCTTCCTAATTTTCCTCTGCAGCACGTTCTGTGCATGCAGGGTCAGCCTATTATGTAAGATATCGGCTGTATCACCTATAAATTTAACAAAACAAACACGACACGTTATTAAATAAACACAATTGTGCGTTTCCAGTCCCCCTCTTCCTGTGGGGACATGATAAACTACAGAAGTTGTAGTATTTTGGAGCCATTGTTGGTGCTGGAATAATTTGGTTCCACCGGCAGTAGCCCGTCGGTCTGAACAGACCTTGGCGTGGACTAAATGGTCTTTTAGACTTCTGTTTCTCCTGTAAGCAGCTATGATCTGTCTGTCCCTCAGTCTTCCACTGACAGATTGGAACTCCTCAAAGTTCCTCCTCACCACCCTCACCAAGCAGGAAGTCTCTGGTGAGTAAGTGGTGATGAAAGGAACTGCCACGGTTTTCCGTTTTTGCTTGGATTCTGAGAAGGACTTTAAACACTGCCTCAGGAAAGGTCTTGGATACCCCCTGGTGGACAACGCCCTAAACAACACTTTAACAGCTTCATAAAAGTCTGATTCTTCTGTGCAAATTCTTTTAAACCTTAATAATTGTGACTTAACCAATCCAGCAAACGTGTGCTTAGGATGGAAACTTGATTTAAATAACAAGGCGTGTGTATCAGTGGGCTTAAAGAAGACTTTAATATCTAAACGGCCGGTGTTGTGAAATGCGGGACCTTTAAAGGTTGTGGTGTCCAAGAAATCCACTGCAGTAAGGCTGGTGGATGACTTTAATTTAATTGAAGCGTTGTGTGTGTTTAAATTGTGCAGGAAATGATCAAAGTCCTCCTTTGAATGCGTCCACACACCCCAGATATCATCAAGATATCTGAAATAGTGAAGAGGTTTCTTATCGCACTTTTCTAACGCAGAGGTCTCCCACTCTGCCATAAAAATATTGGCGTACGCTGGTGCGAACCTCTTACCCATGGCAGTCCCCTTCACCTGCAAATAAAAGTCATCATTAAAGAGGAAATCATTCCGCGTTAAGTTTATTTCCAACAGCTGAATGATTTCCCTCTCTGGTCTCCCCCCATCAGGGTATTTTCTAAAGACATTCTGAACAGACTTTATACCTTCTGCTGTAACAATATTTGTGTATAAGCTGTCAATATCCATTGTGAACAGCAGTGAATGTTGTGGAATTTGTATATTTTTTTGAAGGTCAATAAAGTGGTACGTGTCTTTAATATAACTGGCATGTTTTTTGGAAAGGGGATTTAAATAATAGTCAATAAATTCAGCCGTCCCATAGGTCTCACTGCCACAGTCAGATACTATGGGTCTACCCAGGGGGATTTTAAAAGGTTCACTCCATTTAACTGGGTCTTTGTGAATCTTAGGCAAGATGTAAAATAGTCTGGGCCTAGGTACCGCTGGGCCTGCTAAATAGGCTTTTTGTCTGGCCGAAATAAATTTATTTCTAAACAAACTATCAACAATTTTCCTAATTACTGGAATGGTATCCGGGTAGATAGGCTGAGACAGTTTCAAATAATAATTTTGGTCTGAAAGTTGCCTATAACATTCCCACAAATATTGGTGCTTGTCCAGAATAACAATTGCACTCCCTTTGTCAGCTGGCTTAACTACAATTTGATCATTTTCAATAAGCTCATCTAATGCTGAAATTTCAGCTTCTGATAAATTAGGCTCCAATGTTTGCACTTTGAATTCTTGATCAAAATAATATAAGTCATTCCTGATTAGAATTTCAGTCTCGGGAGGCAATTCACTCATAGGAGGAGACCAGAGGGATCTGTCAGTGAAAGGCTGGGACTTCCCACTGGGTTCATTACCAAAGAACAGAGCAATTTTAACCCTTCTGTGGTACTGATGGAGATCATATCTGCTTTCCAGCTCCACCTCCCTCCTCCTGCGGCTTCTAGTGGGGGCAAAAGACAGACCACAATTAAGTAGGCTCAACTGAGCTAAAGACAACACAAAATGGTTAGACAAATTAACCACCGTCTGGCCCCCCTCCAGCGAACACTGGCTCGCGGGGACATTTAGTTTACCCGAGCGCACCAGTGCGCGAAGATGAGGGAAGCTGTGGTGCCCGTCCAGTGGATTCTGTCCTCCTCAACCTGGAATCCTTCTGGAAGAGCAGGGATACAGTTATTTAATGTACAAATGAACTCGTTTAGAAAACGAAGCATCGCCTGCTCTCTGTGGGACAACCGGACAGAGAAATTGATTTCCGGGATGTATGTTTGTGCTGACGGAAACCTGGCTGCTGCCGCTCTGAGTGCTGCTTCTAGCTCAGTGACCTGGGTGCGCTTTTCCCTTTGGTTCCTATTGTTTATACCAAAAGATAAGATCACCTTCTGAACCTGGCATTTGATCTCGGCCTTCCGCAGCAGCACCTCGGCGTGTCTCCACTTCGCACCAGGAAACCCGTCGATCTGCAGATGAGGGATTGCAAAGCGGGGGAACCTGGTGACATTAGAATCCCCCAAGATGACCCACTTCTTATTGATGGTGAGGGACCAGTCTCCATCTTTATTAAGAGTGGGTGCATGTCGCGTTGGTCTCTTCCCCCTCGTTGTCGCAGGAGTGGTGGGGGCCGCAGGGTCAATTCTGACCGGGCCCAGAGGAAAGGACCTGGTCCAGGTCTCCGGTGTGGGTGTTATCCGATGTGAAGACATGTCGTCCTGGAAAATCTCCTCCAGCTCCTCCATAGACAGGTCCAGGATGGGGGACTTTAGGTGCTTGGCTGGTGGGGGTGCTGAAGTGGCCAGTGGGGATGCAGATGCAGCTGGTGGACCCATCGAATCTGCTGTGAGGAGCAGCGCCGAGACAGTTGTGGTCGGATCTACTGCAGCAGGACCCGTCTGTGCTCCCGGTTGTTGCGTTGGGGGGATGATATCCTCCTCATCTCCCAGTACTCCCAACTGTAGCGTTGGGGGGGGTGCTGTCCTCCTCCTCCGCGCTGCTCCTTTCCTCCGATGGCGTCAGTAATGGTCGCTGGTGACGTTGTTTGCTCTGCTGTTTTTTGGGGGACGGTGGAGGTGATGTGGCGCAGGTACGGTGGGACTCTGACCTGTCAATTGTCTCTCTTTCTGGCGACGTGTTGTCCTCAGGGGAGGTCCAGCCTGTGGGGACTCGGTCGGTCATCGTAGCCACCGTTGCTGTGCGCACCTGTATGTGGGGTGTCGCAGGTATCCCCTGTCTGGTCGGACAGCTGCTGGGCCCTGCTCTGGCTGGAGAAGTGTGTGGGGCCGGTGGGTGCTCATCAATGTGGTGCAGGTCTGTGGGTTCCTGTATCAGTCCCAGTTCTGATAAGCGTGCAACCAGAATAGCCTTGGCGTGCTCTACTGTTTGGCTCTTTAAGCGCTTCCCCAGGTTCCTGCATGCCCATTTAGCAGCTATTTCAAAGGGAGCCTCCCAGTTGCTGTCAGAAAATCTCAGAAAGGCTTGTAGTTCATTCTCTAAGCTTTGTTGGTAGTGCTCCCTCAGGATAACTAACGTGGTAAACGCCCAGTTTTTCGCGTTTGCTGTAACAAGCTCCATGGTGGGCTCCGTGGGGAAGGCTGGAAGGACCACCTCAGCTAAATGCTGACCTACTCTCATTAAAAACGGTGGCCCGTCCTCCGTGTCACAGTTAGAAACGTTCTGTGAGTGATGAACCAGTTTTATTATTTTGTGTAGCATTTTAGCCCTTATTTTAAGGTCTGGATTTTGTTCCTGCACGCTCTGAGCCTCCCTGGGTGGGGCTTTTGGCTGCTTTTTACGTCCTAGCTGTTGGGGGTCATTACCCCATCTGTGTGCAGAACGTGGCACAGCTGTGTTCCTGAAGCGGTGTTGTGGTCCCCCGCGGGGAGGGGGGGCACCTCGTCTGAACTGTTGCGGCGCGTGGGACCGTGCAGGGTCACGGACAACATCGGCATAACTGCGCACACGGTGTGTGTCCAGATCGTTCGTGTCCTCCCACCTCCTAGTTCTAGAAGTGGGGTTGACAGGTGCTTCACGTCGGTACCGCTCACGTGATCGATAATTGCGCCGAACATAATGTCTGTTAAAGTCGTCTGTGTCCTCCCACCTCCTAATACTCCGAGTGGGATTGACAGGTGCATCACGTCGGTACCGCTCACGTGATCAAAAGATGCGTCGATCCCGGAGAGGGTGGGCTGTCCCGACGAGTGACATAGCTACTCGGTGATGGCGATCTGTAGCGTCTAGCATCTCGTCGCAGTGTTCCCTCTCTCCGACTCTCATAATTTCCCCGTGGTGCTCTGTCTCTGAGGTCTGCATAGCTCCGCGGTGGTGATGCATAAGTGTCCACCCACCTGTCATTGCCTTGGATGCGGCGGTGGGGCGGTGACACATCATGGCGTCCACGGAGCGGTGACCCAAAATGGCGGCCGCGGCGACGGCGAACTACCGTCCATCCCAAGTCCTCATCTACATCATAAGTCGGCATAACTTTGCCCTTCAGAGTCAACTTTGACTTAAATAACTAAAAGAAACTAAAAACTACGCCGGATTGCGGCAAAAAACCACAAGAACTGAACTGAACTTATTTATTTAAAAAAATAATAAAATAATAAACAACTTAAATTCAATGCCTGAAGGCAAGAAAAAAACACCGGCAACGTTTCGGTTCTAAGTCGAACCTTCGTCAGGCCGAAACAAGTCTGAAAAGACAATTTTTAAATGTCCAGTTCACTCGGTGCTCCGTCTCTGTTACAGAAAGTTCTGGAATGATGGAGATAAGATGACGTCCGTCAGGTAAACACCCCCCCCTCTCGCGGGAGTTCCAGTGTGCCATCCGTGAGTTGGGCAGTGCCACCTTCAAGGACATCCGTATTTTTGGGTTCTCATCATGAAGTATAAACAATGCAGTAAAAACGTCTTAACATAACAATAAACAAGTCACAGAGTGTTACAAGTTGTTATAAAATGATCATAATGTGCAATGAATAAATTTCTCCTCCTGCAGACAGCAGTGGGGAACAAACAACACAGAGAAAAACTCCACCAACTTAGATCATGTGGGAGACTCACAGTCCAAGAGCTCCCCCTGCTGTCCTCTTCTTTAACAGCCATGGATGAGTGGTGTGGTTTCATACACCCTTATCTGATACTTTTCATCCCATATTTTAGCATTTTTACACATTTTTTAATCATTCTGAAACATTTGTAACCTACTCAAAACTTAAACCTAATTTTTAGCATTTAGCAACACATTTTTTTTTACAACACATTGTTTTTAACCATTCTAAAACATTTGTAACATACTTAAAATTTTAACATAATTGTTACACTTAAGAAAGTCCAACAAATGTGACCTATTTGTCTTCTTAAATGAGCATCTTCCTGTTTAAGCCTCATAAAGGCCTCTTTTTAAGCAAAAAATATGAAGTGCTCATTTTGTAAACATGAAATGCTGTCTCTGAACACAAATTGCTATGTTTTTTTGTGTCATCCTTCCCTGAAGTGCTCACTGACAAACATGAAAAGTTGATTTTAGGACATGAAAACTCAGTTTTAGACGTGAGTTGCTCACTTTTAAACAGGAAAACCTCCTTTTTTTTTAAAAAAATGAATTGTTTACCTTGAAACATGAGATGCACAGTCATAACATAAGTGCTCCATATTTGACATGAAAAGCTAGTTTTTAACAGGAATTGCTCGTTTGTCTAAACATGAAAAGCTCGTAATCTAAAACATTAAATGCAATCTCTGAACCTGAAAGGTCTTAATAAACAACCTAAAGTCAATGCCAGAAGGCAAGAAAAATAACGGCGTGGTCTGTTCTGAAAAAGCTCCCCTTGCTCACAATTTGTTTAATATAGTCTCATAGACTAGAAATTTAAAAAAATTAAAAAAATTAAAGAATTAAAGGCCGACCTTAACCCCAAGTTGCCAGTTTTGCTTTAATCCTAAGAGCATTCTTAGGCTCTACTCTTAGTGATGAATCTAAACGGTTTTATGCCATTATTGCATAATTGAACATGATTTTTCCAAACCCTAACTGTCCCACCGTGAAGGGTTAAAGCAGTTAAGGTCCGGACCCAATGGAGGTCCTGAGATTATTGGCAGTGGGGTCAGGTGTTGGGGTTGAAGGAGGATGGGATGCATCCGAGGTCAATAAATTAGGGTTAGAACTAAGCCCAGAGCAGGGTTAGCAAAACCGAACAAGGACTGGTTAATGTTAGGGTTAGAGCCAGGCCCAGGGATAGGATTAGGGTTAGGGTTAGGGGTTAGGGGTTAGGGTTAGGGTAGGGTTAGGGTACGGTTAGGGTTAGGGTAGGGTTAGGGTTAGGGTTAGGGTTAGGGTAGGGTTAGGGTTAGGGTTAGGGGTGGGGTTAGGGTTAGTTTGGCAAGTTTGAAAAAAAAAGTGTCAAAAAAAGCTTTCTCTCGGTCTGAAAATGCAAAAATGAGCACTTTGAAGTAACTGATGCAATTCCGAAATTTTTCAGTTATTTTAGTGTTTTTCTATCTCAGGAAGCCTAAATACATTATTTTTAGGGATCTACAAAAAAAAAAATTTGTTTGGCAAGTTTGAAAAAAGAAATGTCAAAAAACGCTTTCTCTCGGTCTGAAAATGCAAAAATAAGCATTTTGAAGTAACTGATGCAATTCTTAAATTTTTCAGTTATTATGAAGCCTAGGCATAAATTCAGACTGGAAGACCTGCTTCAGCCTCACCTGCATCTAATCGCTGCGTCGAGCACCTCCACTCCAGCCTATCAGCATCAGACCGCGCCTCCAGCGTATCCAATCAGCGAGCAAGCCTTCGTTTAAAGGACTTCCATCATGGCCCCATCCGTTCGCCGGCCGATCTTCAGCCCACCTCCACCCCTTCTCCACCTCCAGTTTCCCAGCTCCCTCAAGCTTCCTTCCCCTCTTCGACCTCCACCACCAGTGTCCGGCCAAAAAAGCTTTTTCTCAGTCTGAAAGTAAAAAAATGAACACTTTGAAACAATTGATGCAATTCTTAAATTTTCCAATAAAGAATTGGAAACACTTTGAAGTAACTGATGCAATTCTTAAATTTTCTATTTCCTTTAGTGTTTTTCTAGCTCAGGAAGCTTAACTACATTAGTTTTAGTGATCTGAAACAAAAAATTGTTTGTTTGGTATGTCTGAATGTAGTTATAACAAAGAGGGACAAAAAAGCTTTCATTCTGAAAGTGAAAAAATGGACACTTAAAAGTAACTGATACAATTCTTAAATTTTCTATTTCTTTTAGTGTTTTTCTAGCTGAAACAAAAAATTGTGTGACATGTCTGAATATAGTTAGAAAAAAAAGCCAAAAAAGGTTTTTCTCCAATCTGAAAATGAAAAAAATGAACACTTTGAAGTAACTGATGCAATTCTTAAATTGTCTTTTTCTTTTAGTGATTTAGGGTTAGGAAAAGTCTGGCCACTGACGCTGATCCGGCCAGTGGCTGGAAATACAAGTATTAGCCCTGGGATTTCATCAGCTCCCCCTGCGGCTGAATCAGTCAGAGCGGTCAGTGGCCTGTAAATACACGAGGTGCAGCCACTTACCTAGCACGCTGTTGTTTGCTCCATGATGTTGCCGCGGCCGGATGCTCTGCTGGGCCTGCTCTGCTCTGGGAGGTTTGCACCTGCACCTGCAGAGGGTGCATCTGGTAAGAAATATTGAGGAGCGAAAGCTGCTACTGAATCTAGCTACCGGTCGTGTCAACATTAGAAGCTGTGCCTGTCCTGTTGTGTCATGTGCTTACAACTCGGGGTGGTTAGACCGACATCTTCTGCGGGCTCACTCAGAGCTCACGGAGGACATGAGAATCACGGAGCTGCAGCGGGTAAGAAGAATTAAAACTGCCGGGCTTCTTCAAGCTCTCAGAGAAACGCGTCCTTGCCCTTTCATGGTGTCATGTCTTGACACGGTCGAGGACGAAGAACTTCGCGGTGAGGTTGAATGACGTCACTCAGACAGAGAAGAATGACAAAATAATAGCCCAGATAGGCCAATTTTACCACCAGGGTTTAGAAAAAAGAGCACTAAATGAAGCTCATGGATTGAACAGAAACACCTGACACTGATGGCCCCCATCTTCAGACAATATGACAAAGAATTTTGTTAAATTATGTGTTATTTGCACTCAACTTAATCTAAAACCAACTATTAGGCCAAAAAAAGGTGTTTCCCTTAACAACGTTTGAATATACTTAGATAATTTTCTTGATAATCAGATGTAAACTTCAAATTATAACTTATTTAAATAAAATGGTTTTTTAAGGTTTCTGTTCTTCTTTTAGAATTTAAAGTTGTCCTCCTCTAAATTTGTTTTTAAATTTTTTCACACAGCTTCAAAATCTATTGACTTTAATTGGAGGATCTATGGGTAATAATCTAAGTGTTAGACTAATTCAGACTAAAGATTATGCCTAATATAAATGACCAAAACCTAAACACTTGGATTGTTTCTGTCTTTTCATTTTTCTTTCATTATAACTTGCTTCCTGTCTACTTTCTTCAACACCACTAAAACGTATTGTCTACATATTTTACAGCTCATCTCCGAGTTTGATAAACAACCAACAAATTATGGCTCTAAATTTATATCTTAAAACTTGCTTCTTTGTAATTACCAGCTTTATTATTTGTTTAACAACAAACTACAAAACCTACTTTGATTATAAACCAACAATGAAAAGAATAATAGATTTAAGTTAATTCTTTAAGAAGAAATTTGAATTGGTTGGACGCGTTACCTATCTACCTGTCTATTGAGAGCTCAGTTAATCCAGGGACAGGTGGCACTCCATATGAGCTGCTGACTGGCCACAGTTCCCTGGACCATCAGCAGGCCACATCATGAACAGTGAGAGAGGACACGACAAGTGAGTATAAACCACATTTTCATTAACCTGCCAGCTCTAGTCACAGATTTTGATGATCTGGTGAAAAAGAACCAGGGTGGAACGACCGGAGACCAGAACAGTCCCCACACGGCCCCCGGTGTTTTGATGAAAGTAATAAAAAGAAAGTGGACGTTGCCCAGGTGGACCGGTTCATTCTAGGTGGCCGAGAGAACAACACGCACTGTGAGGCTGAAAGGGAAGGGCTCCACCCAGTATCACTGGAGCCGGAGCGCACCTGCAGAGGAGCTAAATCGCTCATTGGAGGAAATCCAAACAGATCCCTCTGAATTAAAGACAGTGTCAGCCTCTGAGTGCAGAGGCAGATATCTAGGTCTAAACAAAGGGGCAGAATAATCCTCTATGACCTAGCAACGTTCCATCCATGTTAGTCTGCCTGAGCTCGAAGACACAGAAAGAAGAAGATCTGAACTAATATCCGTCATTTTTTTTACAGATTTTAAGTGTTCAAAATACGTTTTAATGAAATGTTTTTTCCGCCCATAAAGAGCTCAAGGGTTTTTTCCTTGCAGGTTTATCTAAGAAATTGTCAAAAGAGGTCCAGATTGTAAAAAAAAAAAAAAAGACAAAACTAATGTGTTCTTACTTGTATGCTAATACCTAGATTATAAACCATTTCAATAGTTGTGCTTGTGTATGTTGCTGTCAGGTGATTACAGGAGTAATACTATAATAGCTTGTAGTTTCAATTAATAAGTGCAGGATACATTGTAGAAGTGACAGGAGCTCCCTCATTAGCAGAGCTCCACCCCATCAGCTGAGTATGAGTTAAAGGATAAGAACCATGATGTCACACCAAAGCTGAGAAAAGCACTGTAGGCAGCATAAAATGTTACAGGGTAGTGGTCTGTCGGGACTTAATTTAGTGATAAAAATATGCATTTGTTTCTCTTTTGGACATCTGACAGCAGTGAGATCTAAACGTGGGGTTAACTCATTTTTATGCTCAGGGTGACAGGGAGAGCTTGGTTTTGCTGACATGCTTTTAGCAGAAAAAGTGTGTGCTATGTTCAGCGAAATATGTTGCACTTTCATTCTTAATAACACTACGCCATTCATGCCCTTGAGGAACGCAAAGCTCTCAGCAAAACCATGCATGAATATCCTGGTATCTGGGCCACTATTGAGAAGGGGAGTGGGGTTCACAATCCACCACCTTATCAGATGTTAGCACTGTAGGAGCCACCTGAGGGGGGAAGCAAGGCAGACATCATTTGCTTTAGTGACCCCATGTTAAATGGGGTCAAAAGGGGGAATTGTAGGGTATGGTTTGTGTTCATCTCTCATTTCTGTTAAACTCATTACAGCTTTATAACGTGTTTTATTCAAAGGGACCTCACAAAGGTGCAAACATTTAAAGCTTGTATAAATAATGGTAAATGGTAATGCTGTTCAAACTGTAAAATATAAACAAACTTTGATATTGCTAAAATGATTTGATTGCTAAAATGAGGTTACGCTTAGGTTATGATAAAATAATCACAAAGAACAGTTGTGTCTGTGGGGAAGTCAAAGACTCCAGGACATCATGACAGGGGCGAGTGAGATTAGGTAGCCATCCTTGAGACGGAAAAACAAGTTGCTGCAGCTGTTGTGTCATGAATGTAGGTGTGTTTTGTTCTTTGTTTGGGGTTTCTTGTTGGTCTTGTTTGGTTTGGTTGTCTTTTTGGGTCTCTGTGTTTATGTCTTGTTACCATTCACCTCCCCAGTAGTTTTCCATTCATGCCTGCCATGCCCACCTCACCTGCTCCTCATTTTGTCCACAGCTGCATCCCATAATCATCTTTCCCTCTGTCTTTAAAACCGGTCTCTGTTTTGTCACTTGTCACTGGGTCATTCCGTTCGTCTTGTTCTTGCCATGCTTGTTGTCATCCTCGTTCCATGCTTTTCTTGCGTTTCTAGATTTTTGTTTGCATTTTTGCTGCCACGTCAGCTTTTTGTTTTTGTTATATTTTACTTTAATAAATTAGTTTTTCTTTTTGTAAAATGAGTCTGCGTTCTGGGTTCGTTTACGTCTTCCCGCCACCTGACAGATTGTGTGCAGAAAACCCTGGTCTTGGGCACGGTTCATAGTATAAAATGGAGGTGAAAGAGGAATCACCTCAGACACAACTGGGAATGTGTTGCTGTTTCTTCTGTTGGTGAGTTGTTGTCTCCATTCAGCTGAATGTTTGAATTAATGTATGATTTGTAATTAAACCTCTGGTCTGGACTCGTTTTGTGTGTCTGTCTTTCCTGCAACATCCAGGGAAAGGTGAGAGACACAAGGTAGTGTGGTGATAGTCCTCGGAAGGGAGTAAATGCCGCATACTGTTTCAATCTGTTTCAAATCTTTCAGAGGAGAAGGTCTTGACCTAGAATGGCTCTGATGTTGTTTTGTTTGCTCTGATATGTTTTCAGGACTCCAATGATGTTTTCATCTTTTCATGATGTTTTAGGACAACACATAATGAAAGGGAAAGTGAGGGACCAAAACCAAGGGACCACCAAATCCCGCTTGCATACACAACATCTCCGAAATAGGGACAGATGGAAATAAAACGAGGAGACACAGAGCCCTGTGTGCATCACTTTATTCACATTGCACACACCAAAATCTTGCCATTTATTTCCCATATATTTTGTTTATATTTTACAAATTGATTTTTGTACAGTGTGCTTTTTAAACTTTTATTTAGAAATCTTATTAAACGATTGTTAATGCTATCCATTTCTCATGTCTTATTTTTTCTGTAAATTACCGCTTTTAAGAAGCTCATTTGTGATTTTGGAAACTTTGAAAACCATTCCATTTATATTATATTTTTTGGTAGTTGTTCTTGTAAAAAGTGTGCTTTTAAAAGAGCTGGTCAACATTTAAATGTGTGACATCAGAATGACCATGTCTGTATGTCAGATGTCCCATTCTTGACAGTGGGACTAATACTTTTGGTAACTGCAAGCTCATAGTTTAAGGCAGGATGTGCAGACCATGTTTTTTAGAAAGTACAGATTATAACCTTTCCAACGAGGTATGGCACGCCAGAATCCTTGAAGGATTTTTTTTTTTGTGGTCCTCTTGGTTTTAACCTGACACCAAAAATGAAGTTCTTTTTTTTTTTTTTTTTCATCAGAGGTGGATAATTTTGGTATTGCCAGACTCCCAGCGGCCCTCAGAACACTTTGTTCACCCTCACATGGTCTCCAATAGCCTCAGCAGTCAACACCTGACTGCTGATGCTATTTGACGCCAGTGGGGAGGTTTACCTGCCTGATGAAAAAAACCCTCTTGCTGACTACTTTTTTCCCACAATTTCCAAAGTTTGTCGTTCACCTCCAGAGTGCACCCAATAGCCAACAGTCAACACCTGACTGCTGAGGTTATTGGGCACTGAAAATGAAGGTTTTTCATTTTTATCAAAAATTGATTTTTTTAAATGTATTTCTCCCTCCCAGCAGTCCACAGAAGACTGCTGACACCTATTTACTCGGAGTTTTGACTTCTTTCCTCGCATGAAAAAAAATGATGGGAGGACTGCTGAGGTCTATTCACACTGATGGCCCAGATGCCATCTCACCCCTCTTGCCCAGCCACGGATCACCTGGACCTGGACCCCTTCGTGCACCACCTCTTCCCCTCTCCCTGACTTCCATAACCTCAACCTCCAGGTTAACCCAGATGCCAACACTTAAGACCCCCCCCCCCAAGTGATAGCAACCATTGCAGCTACCACAAGTGTCATGGTCCTGGTAGTCCAGATCTTCGTGGTGCTGGTAGGCTCTCATGAAAATCTGACCCCCCCTTACACAACTGTTCTTTGTGATTGTTTTATCATAAGCTAAGCGTAACCTCATTTCAGCAATCGAATCATTTTAGCGAAATCGAAGTTTGTTTACATTTTATCATTGGCTAAGCGTAACCTCATTTTAACAATCATTGTATCAAAGTTTGATTATATTTCACAGTTTGAACTGCATTACCATTTAGCATTTATACAAGCTTTACCTGTTTGCACCTTTGTTAGATCCCTTTGAATAAAACATGTTATAAATCTGTAATGAGTTTAACAGAAATGAGAAATGAGCACAAACCATATTTTACAGGTTTTATTATATGGTTAAATGGTCTGCTATAAATTTTGCCAACTCCAGTGTTAGGGTTAGGGTTAGGGTTAGAGTGTTGAGGACACAGGACACATTTTTGTTTGCTCACATTATTTGCACGCACGCAGTTTCACTTTGTGTTCAACCATATGGCACAAATATAACTCCATAACATCTCCCATTAGTTACAACAGAAATTATTCAGTGATTTGAATGTTAAAAGTGATTTAAGTGCCTGGATTTGTAAAGAAAAAAAAACGTTTAAAAAACAAAATACATTTAAATCAAATGTTGATATTCACTTAATTTTACTATTACTTGTCTACTAGTTGTAGTTTTCTGTCCTCTCTTCTCTGTAACCCACTTCTACAAGCTGTGACACTAGCAGCAACAAGGAGTGCTGCCAGCAGGGGGCGCCCCTCTCCAGTTGAACCAGAGACACTGTAAGCCAGGGGTTGGCAACCCAAAATGTTGAAAGAGCCATATTGGACCAAAAAAACAAAAAACGAATATGTCTGGAGCCGCAAAAAATTAAAAGCCTTATATAAGCCTTATAATGAAGGCAACACATGCTGTATGTATCTATATTAGCTATATTAGCCTATCTGATAGGCTAATATAGCTGCTTCGGAGTCGGGCCAGCCCTGCTTCGTGGGCGGCGCAAGCTTAGCTCCTGTTCACTCATTGGTCGTGGGTGTGACCAGATGGAAGCATAAAGAGCGAAGGTAGGAATATAAACAACAGCATGAGCTTACCCTGCAACGTTTATGCCGTCTGTCCCCCAGCTGAAGGTGCTGTAAAGCCTGAAATCTCAGGCGCATAACAGCTGTCCTACTCCGCGCAACAATCGCGGCATCCAGAGCATTTCTTCCACTGCGCCTCTCTTCCTGAAGTCTCAGGAAAATCCCTATAAGTTTAAAAACAGCAACAACACAGGGCCAGCGCTGTCCATAGGGCTTTTGTTGTTTACACAGAACATCCTTTGTTTCCTCAGACAATCTTTGGGGCACTTTGCTGACACATTGAGGTGATTTGTTTTCCCACATTTTATTTGAGGATTGTCTCCCAAATGCATTTGGTTTTATCTTTGTAATAACCGGTGTTTTCTCTCTGCTTTTGGTAAAATAAATATTTAAATTTAAGGTATTGTCTCCTTACGGTCTCTTTCCATCAACCAACTCGGCTGAGGTAAAGGAGGAGGAATGCAGGTGAAAATTCTTACCTCAACAAGCCGCTAGGGCGGCGCCAAAGAGCCGCGAGTTGCCGACCCCCGCTGTAAGCAATAGAAAACTCGCTCGGGGCGCAAAACACCAAACGACCTGCCGCCCTGAGCCCATATCAGTAACCACTACTGCCACAAGTTTATGTTCAAGATTTGACCAGCACAGCTACAACCCCGTCATTCCTCAACACAGATGATTTCAAGGTAAAACGCTGGCATTAAAGGCGGCGGGCGATATGCATCCCTTCAAGGAAAGAGGCCTGTAATTTGAGCAGAGGGCTGTGCCGCTCAGAGCGGCGCTCAGCTCCATTATGGCTCCGTGTTGCCCCCGGCTCCTCCTGCTGCTGTTTACAGCCCAACAGAGCCTCCAGACGCCACGTTTGCTGCTGTTCCTCATTGATGGCTTTCGCCACGACTACCTGGATGATGTGAGCCAGCTCCCGGGCTTCCGTCAGCTGCTGGAGAGCGGGGTGAAGGTGGACTACATGACTCCGGACTTCCCGACTTTATCCTACCCCAATTACTACTCTTTAATGACAGGTAATATCAGATTCACTCGGTGTTTGGGTACAAACAACATGGATTCAGAACATGTTAAATAACCACAGAAAGTGTGCGTGCGAGCGTGCGTGTGTTATTAAGCTAAAATTCAATGTGGTAGTAGCTGAGAGTCAGTCACAACACAAACTTTGAGAGCGAAATATTACAACATCACATAAGATTGTGCAAATGTTATGTTCAAGTTTTACCCCAAAAGGCTAAAACTGCATAATTTCTCAACAGAAGATAATCTCAGTCTAAACCGTTAATGTGAAAGACAGCGGGCGATATGCATTCCTTAACGAAAGGCTTGGCCTTTAATCTCCACAGTTATTGGATATAAAACAAATATATTCATCTGTCATGCAGTGCTGACTTTTGAAGAGATCTTGGACATTATGTAAAGCTGCAGGACAAAGGAAATAAGGTTAAACGAATGTGGCACTATGCAAGTCATCAGGTCATCAGAAAATAGCAGTTCCTAGTTTCTTTTTCTTTCATGTTTGGTTGATGAAAGAAAGGACTACATTTAACATGTCAGTGAGAAATGGTTCTGAAACGGTTGACAGAAAGGAGGTCTTCAAGCCATTGTAGCACCCTGCAATCATAGTCATGAAATCCAAGCTAAAATGTTCAACCAGCAACTATTTAATGACTACAAGATGCTAAACAAAACTTTCCAAATGCTGTGAACAATAAACATGGACTGCATATCCCCCGCCACCTTTCATGTCAGAGTTTAAAGTAAGATCATCTGATGTTAAGAAATGACAGAGTTGTAGCTGCTTTGATGAAACCTTTAAATTGACATTAAGTGTGATCCCATGCAATATTGTCAGATCTGGTGAGATGTCTTAGTGCTCAGACTATGTGTTGAGGATGACTCTCAGCTACTACCAAACAAAAGTTTAGCTCAATATCTGTAAATATGACATTTTTGTTTTGGCTGAAATTGCTTTGCTGAATTGGATTGACTCTAAAAGTTAATCGGTCGTAGGTGTACATCCAATGATTACTTTCTGACAGTTTCAGCAAAATCTGTCCAGTGGTTTATGACATATTTTGCTAACATCACAAACACACAGACACAGGCAAAGTGATCACCTTCTCATCCTTCAGTGCCGCCTGATAACTAACTAGGACAAGAAGAAAGTTTTGGCTTAAATGTGAGCCTTTCACTGCCTGATGATGGTTCAGCTGAGCACTGTTGCGAGCGAACTAAATGAAGCAAATGGTAGCTGGAACGTGGTTAACATTCCTGATTACCGTTCATGCTGCAGAAGATTTGTAAGGGTATGAAAAGAACCATTGTGAGGACTGCCTAAAGTGGCCAGAAGGCCAGAACACCCTGGGGTCATCAAACAAACTATTCATTAAAACTAAAACTTGAGTCTTGTCATGGACTGGGGTGAAGGAGGCAAACCCTGAGCGCAGACTCATGTTGATAAAAAAACTAATTTATTTAGAAATAAAAGGCAAACCCAAAACAAAGGCTGACGTGGCAGCAAAACCTAGACTAAATACAAAAAAACATTAACTAACTAAACTAAACTAAACCTGAAC
>NC_051438.1:2172979-2174060 GCF_001649575.2 Kryptolebias marmoratus
AGAAGTGAATGGTGGCTGAGGCACAGGGAAGAGACAACTAAATAACAAACAATAAACTCGAACTGAAATATGAAGACAAAACATAATACAAAAACATCCTAACAAGTCTAACGTTTTGGTTATTTTTCCACAATATACAGTGGTTGTAAATATCTGGTATCAACTGTATTCAAGTTGGTTATTTGGATTTTTGATTTTACCCCACATGTGAAAGTGTGTGCCTTTGTCTCATCTGTTTTTGGATAGATGGGCAAGAGTGCACCCCAATTTTACTTGTCTCTCCTAATAGGCTCCAGGCTTTTCAGGGCAGCTTAAATTTCTTGTTAGGAAATGATAAGATTTTTATTTGTATTTTTTTCATTTTAGGCCGTCACAGTGAAACGCACCAGATGACTGGAAACTATATGTGGGATGAAGTCTCCAAAAAAGAGTTTCTGATTCAGATCAATCCTGACAGCTTGTTACCTCTGTGGTGGAACGGATCAGAGCCTCTTTGGGTCACTCTGCAAAAGCTGGGAAAGAACATTTTTATGTACTACTGGCCTGGTGGGTACACTTATAGTTGACCTGAATACCTGTTTTATTTATGTTTCATGTCTGGGCTACATTAATTCCTAAACTTTCTGTGTGTGTGTGTGTGGGTGTGTGTGGTGAGGGACGGGGGTATGGTTACATGCTGCATTGGATTTGTCTTTTTTGTGTATTTTACCTAATTATTTTTATTTTATTGTGTTTTATTTGTTAACTAGATAAATCACATTGTCTGTAAAAATGCAGTATGAATGCTGAGTGGTAACAACACCTTACTGAAATTTGTTGAAGAATAAATTGTTACCTGAACTGTTAAAGTTAAAACAAACAAAACAGAAGCTAAAGTTACCAAAACAGTAGCTAAAAGCTAAAATTGTCAGAACTGTTGCAAAAGCTAAAAGTAACAAAACTGTAGAGGGGTTGAAATAATCCTTTTCCATCCATCCATCCATCCATTCTCTTCCGCTTATCCGGGGTCGGGTCGCGGGAGTAGCAGCCTAAGCAGGGAGACCCAGACTTCCCTCTCCCCAGCCACTTGGGCCAGCTCCTC
>NC_051438.1:2176988-2189698 GCF_001649575.2 Kryptolebias marmoratus
CCTTTGGGCTGCACTTCGTCTGGCCCCTCACCTAGGACCTGTCTGCCTTGGGTGACCCTACTAGGGGCATGAAGCCCCTGACAGCATAGCTCCTAGGATCATTGGGACACTCAAACCCCTCCACCACGATAAGGTGGCAGCCCAGGGAGAGGAAATAGTCCTTTTCAGTAACATTTTTTTATGTTTAGTTTTAATGTTCATTATTTATTTTTATTTAAACCAGCCACTAGGGAGCCAGTGTATCTCTTGTGGTGGTTCCAAACCCAGGTAAGTGGTGAGGGTTGTGTCAGGAAGGGCATCTGGCATAAAACACTTTTGCCAAAACTAACATGCGAATTCATCCAAGCGACACCATACCAGATCAGTCGAGGCCCGGATTAACAACAACCCCCACAGGTGCTGTTGAAAAACAGGGTGCCGGCAGAAATTGTGTTACTGTTAGTCGAAACGTGTCAGGAGACAGAGGGAGAAGAGGAAAGGCAAGAGTGTAGGACTGAGGGTAGCAACTCTAAATGTAGGAACAATAATGCCCCTTATACATGGGCTCTATTTCAGAAGTCCGGCTCTACTCCACTCTACTCGGCTCAGCTCGATAAAGAATGCATCGCGTTTACACCGGCCAGTTTGGTCGGTAGCAGAGGAACACCTCGCAATGCGGGGAAGGGGCCGTGGCGCGGGGGGGGGGCAAGTTGTGTAAACAACGGAAGGGCTATGGACAACGTTGGCCCTGTGTTGTTGCTGTTTTTAAACTTATGGGGATTTTCCTGAGACTTCAGGAAGAGTGGCGCAGTGGAAGAAATGCTCTGGATGCCGCGATTGTTGTGCGGAGTAGGACAGCTGTTATCCACCGGAGAGTTCAGGCTTTATAGCGCCTTCAGCTGGGAGACAGACGGCATAAACGTTGCAGGGTAAGCTAACGCTGTTGTTTATATTCATACCTTCGCTCTTTATGCTTGCATCTGGTCACACCCATGACCAATGAGTGAACAGGAGCTAAGCTTGCATCACCCACAAAGCAGGGACCAAAGAAGCAGGGCCGACCTTGAAAAAATGCAGATGTAAACGCGCGCGAAGCAAGCCAAGTAGAGTGGAGCCGGGACCTTTAGAGCCCGTGTAAAAGGGGCATAACAGGCAATGGTAGAGAGCTGGCTGATATGATGCAGAGGAGGAACGTAGATGTTGTTGAGAAAACCAAGTTTTTAGTATTTACTCCTTTCAGAGGAATCTTACCTGACCACTTAGTTTCTCTCACTGGACCTATGATGTTGCAGAAAAGACAGACACACAAAACGAGTTCAGACCAGAGGTTTAATTACCAATCATACATTTATTTAAACATTCAGCTGAATGGAGACAACAACTGTAGTGTAAAGCGCTTTGGGGTCCTTGGACTAGATAAAAGCGCTATATAAGTGCAAGCCATTTACCAACTCACCAACAAGAAGAAACAGCAACCCGTTTCCAGTTGTGTCTGAAGTAATTTCTCCTTTCACTTCTTTTTATACTATAAACTGCACCCAAGACTAGGGTTTTTTTTTTGCACACAATCAGCTGCAGCAGGTTCTCATATCATGATGCCCTAGAACCTTCAGCCTCCCTCACTCCACTTACACAACTGTTCTTTGTGATTGCTTTACCATAGGCTAAGCGTAACCTCATTTCAGCAATAAATCATTTTAGTGATGTCGAAGTTTGTTTATATTTTATCATTTGCGAAGCGTAACCTCATTTTAACAATCAAATCATTTTAGCAATACCACAGTTTGTTTATGTTTTACAGTTTGAACAGCATTACCATTTAGCATTTATACAAGCTTTAAATGTTTGCACCTTTGTGAGATCCCTTTGAATATAACGCATTATAAAGCTGTAATGAGTTTAACAGAACTGAGAAATGAGAACAAACCATATTTTACAATGTGTACAAGAGACAAAGTGGAAGGGCAGCAAGACTCTCAGCATTGGGGCAGGGTTTAAGCTGTTTTACCATGGTGTGGATGGGAACATTAATGGAGTAGGGGTGGTTCTGAAGGAGGAGTTAGCAAGGAATGTAGTCGAGGTGAAAAGAGTGTTTGATAGGATAATGTGTCTAAAGGTAGAAGTAGAAGATCTGATGTTTAATGTTGTCAGTGGTTATGCTCCACTGGTTGAATATGTTGTAGAAGAGAAAGAGAAATTCTGGAAGGATCTCGATGAAGAGATAGAGAGTGTTCCCAGGGAGGAGAGAGTGGTGATCAGAGCAGATCTGAATGGATACGTTGGTGAAGGAACAGAGGAGATGAAGAGGTAATGGGCAAGTTTGGGGTCAAAGAAAGGAACCAGGAAGGACAGATGGTGGTGGATTTTGCCAAGAGAATGGAAATGGCTGTAGTCAACACCTATTTCCAAAAGAAGGAGGAACGACCTATAAGAGTGGAGGCAGGAGTATGCAGGTAGACTACATTCTGAGTAGAAGAGGTAATCTGAAGAGATTGTGGACTGTAAGGTTGTGGCAGGGGAGAGCATAGTCAGACAACATAGGATGGAGGTGTGTAGGATGATTGTTGTGGGATGAAGAGGAAAGGAGTAAAGGCAGAGAAGAGGACCAAATAGTGGAAGTTGAGGAAGGAAGAATGTTGTGAGGAGTTCAGAAAGGAGCTGTTAAAGGCTCTGGGTGATAAGAAAGAACTTTCAGATGACTGAGCTACTACAGCGGCAGTGATTAGAGAGACAGAAGACAGAGTTAAATGGAGGAGGAAGACTCGCTGTGGTGACCCCTGAAAAGGGAACAGCTGAAAGAAAAATAAGTTTTATCATTATTTTTCCTTTTTCTCTTTGCTTTTGGACGTTGTTTATAATTTGAGAAGGTTTTGATAGTATTGATACAAAGCACAATATTCTTTCATTGTCTGGTGGTAAAATGACAAAGATTTTAGTTTTTTTATTCCAAATTCAAGTCATATAAAACATATTTCTAAATGTAATTAAATTTATTGGTGTCATTGTGTATTTTTCAGATTACAGAATAAGATTAAAGAAGTATGTTTATCATGTTGTGTTTACCAGCAGTTTTACCATGCCTGTGCTATTTAATCAGAAATTGTATCAGATCACAGCATTTATCTATGTAATGTGCAGTAATAGTATATATATATATATATATATATATATATATATATATATATATATGTGTGTGTGTGTGTGTGTGTGTTTTAGGCTGTGATGTGGAAATTCTGGGTGTTCGTCCAACATTCTGTAAGGGATATGTGTACAACCCATCAGAGGAAAACCTTAAAGAGTCAATCATTGATGCTCTCACTGTCTTGAGGTAAGAAAACATCTGCCAGGTTCAACAGCTAGTATTTAAGTGTAAAATCAATTTCAACTTCAGAATTTTAACAATTTGTAATTATAACCCACTGAAAGGCAGTGGGTGATAATATTAATAATGTTTATGCCTGTGTCTTCATTTGTTTGTTTGTCTGTTAGCAAAATATCTCATGAACCACTAGAAGAATTTTATTTAAACTCTCATAAAGTAATCATTAGATGTACTTCTACAAGTGATTAACTTTTGGAGTCAACACAATTCAAAATGGCTGCCACAGCCAACTGACCCTCAAATCATATGAATAACTATAATTCAATCAATTTTACAGATATTGAGCTAAAATGTCATGTGGTAGTAGCCGAGAGTCATTCATGAATCATACTCCGAGCCTGACATCTTGCGATCATGCATAACATTATTTTCAAGGTTTGACCAGAACAGCTACAACTCTGTCATTTCTCAACATAAGACAAATTCAGTCTAAAACTCTGGCAGGAAAGGTGGTGGGTGATATGCATTCCTTCAAGGAATACTAGGCCTTTAATCTTTTATATTTTTTTCTCACAGATTTTTTTTCCATTTAAGTTGTAGAGGATCCATGTCACAGGACAGGTGGGGAAAGTTTTGAACTGATTTATCCTGGTTTTAGGAGGGTGGAACCTTGACTGCCACTGTGACGTGGTAAGACGTTCCTAACTGTTTGAGCTTGGACGGTCTTTCACATGACGCTTGGGTTGACACTAATGTTTACCAAATGACTGTAAAAAGCATTTATTTTCTCAAAGACCTGAGTTTAAATGGGAGCCAAACCTTATTTTGAGCAACATGTAAAGCTTTTTACACTTGTGAGTTTTTCATTATGCTTCATTTTTTTTCCAAAAGACATTCACTCCCTGGTGACAGCAGATACATTAAAGTACGTGTGTTTGTTTAGCTCAGGCCAAGCAGACATGGCAGCTGTGTATTATGAAAAAATAGATGTGGAAGGGCATCACTTTGGACCAGACTCTCATCAGGTCAGAACAGCTGTGCAACACCTGGATCTTGCCATGCAGATGCTCAACAGAAAAATCAAAGTAAAAATGCAACTATTGTTATTTTAATTACAGGACACCTTTTATGCTTTTTTGTTGGCTTATTTTATGCATTTGTGTTGCTTTATAAAATTCCTGCAGGACACCAACATGATGAACCAGCTGAATCTGATGATATTTTCAGACCATGGTATGACAAAGATCCAGTGGATGGAGAAAGTCATTGAGCTGGACAAGTATATCCACATGTCAGACATTGCACAAATTATGGACAGAGGACCAGTGGTCAGTCTGTGGCCCAAAAATAACACATTACAAAAGGTAACCCCGTAAATATTTTGGGTGGGGGGTAAAGTCCAACGTGTTATGTAAGGTGGTAGGAAGGCAAACTCATCAGACATGTTGACTTCCTTGAGGTGGATGTTTTCAGGTTCACTGATGAACCAAAGTTTACATTTTTAGGGTAGGACTTTGAGGTCCCGTCCACACGGTCATTCTGTCTTTCCAAAAAAATATTTTTCCTCAAAAATACAGCATCATTTCTGCAAATGTTTTCATCCACTCTGTAATAACTATACTAGGCCTGTATGTGGTGTTGTAATATTGCCAAGAAAATACACCAAATACAGACTCAGAGTATTTTAGAGTGGAAGGAAAATTATACATGTTTTTTTTACAAATATAAATCTGAAAAGTGTGGTTTGCATTTGTATTCAGTCCCCCGAGTCAATACATTGTAGAATCACCTTTAGCTGGGATTCCCAGCTGCAAGTCTTTTGGGGTTTGTCTCTACCAGCTGTGTACATCTAGAGAGTTAAATGTTTGCCCATTCTCCTTGGTAAAACAGTCAGATTGGATGGAGAGTGTCTGTGAAAAGCAGATTCTGTTGATTTAGGACTTTGACCATTCTAACATATGAATATGCTTTTAGCTGACCTATTCTATTGTAGATGTAGGTGAATGTTTTTAGTTGTTGTCCTGCTGGAGGGTGAACCTCTGCCCCAGTCTCAGGTCTTTTACAGCCTCTAACAGGTTTTCTTTCAGAACTGATCTTTATTTAGCCCCATCCATCTTCTCATCAGCTCTGATCAGCTTCTCTGTTCCTCTTAAAGAAAAACATCCCAGCTCCTCCATGGCTGCTTCTCAGATTAATGCTCTCCTTGCCCGGCCTGTCAGTTTAGGTGGACGGTCATGTCTTGGTAGGTTTGTAGTTGTACCGTACTCTTTCCATTTTCTGATAATGGATTGAACAGTGGTTCTGTGAGATGTTAAAAGCTTGGGATATTGTTTTATAACCAAACCCTGCTTTAAACTTCTCAACAATTATTTATCCTTGACCTGTCTGGTGTGTGTTTCTTGGTCTTGGCGATGCTGTTTGATCACTAATTAAATTAATTATTTTACACACAGGTAGACTCTTTTTAGTAATTAGGTGCAGGCAGCTGGTTGCTCTGGACTTCAATGGGGGGTATCAGAGTAAAGGAGGCTGAATACAAATGTACACCACCCTTTTCAAATTTTTATTTATAAAAAAAAGATTTTGAAAACCATGTATCATTTTCCTTCCACTTCATAATTACAATCTACTTTTTGTTTTTCTATCACATAAAATTCCAGTAAAATATTTTTAACTTTGTGTTTGTGAAGTGACAAAACATGGAAAAGTTTAGAGGGTTTAAATACGTTTTTCAGGTTCTGTAAGTACCTGAAAAACAAGATCTCTTAGTCTTCTTTAATGTGTAACTTCTCACAGTTTTGATTTTCTGTATATTCTTTGCAAGGTATATAAAAAACTTTATAACAAGTAATGTATTTTCAATGACTTTTGACTAACAGACACTAGAAATAGATGACAGTTTGTCAATTAGGTTCTGTATGTGAATTGTTTTAATGACTCTGTCTGTGTGTTATACCAGGTGTACGCTGCACTGAGCCAGGTCTCTAACATGCATGTTTATGCCAGAGAGGAGATCCCTGAACGATTCCATTACAAAAGAGGGAAGTTTGTTTCCCCCTTGACTCTAGTGGCTGAGCCAGGCTGGTTTATCATTCAGGTAATAAAAACCAAATGTAGAAATGTGTTAATTTTTTTACCCACCTGCTCGTTTTTTAAATCAAAGAAACTGCATTTGAAGTTTGCAAAATGCAAGTTGGTACTAAGGCATTAGAGTAGCAGTTCCCAAACTTTTCAGCTTAATAAATAAATATATATATCATTATCTTTATGTACCTGATAAAAACCCCACTGATATCAACATCATATATATATATATATATATATATATATATATATATATTCTTTATTTATCCAGGTAAAAGTCTTATTGTCATAGGAAAAAAAAACAATTGAGAGACCTTTTGTGAAAAACAATTTAATAAAGAGCCTCATCAACCGTTATATTATTTTTAACTTTCTATAGCCACTGTTTTTATCTTTATGTGACTGTTAAAGCCAATATCTACCTGTGCTGTGACTCCTGACGACTAGTTGATGAACAACACTTGTAACACAGTCTCCAAAATGTCTCAAGACATTTGACATACTAATGTCCTTGCAGTATATTGTCATTGCAGAAAAAGAATTTTCAGGCACTGTTAGATGAAATCACTCAAACAGGTTTATTTATGTATGGTGCACGACATACAGAGAGCCTTAAAGACAATTAACAATTAACATCAGAGTCCCAGGTCTGAACAGGGAAGCTCTGAATCAAAGCTCTGGCCCCCAAAATCAACACAGGAGCTTTTTTTAAAGATATTGAAATACTGGACTTGAAGGAGGAACTAGGAAAAAGCAAAGCAGTCTGTTTCCCATGATGAGAAAATCCAACATCACTCTTGTAAACAAGTTCATTCTGTGAGACCCCATGGGACATGGAATAGAAGTCATAACATAATAAGGACTTATCAACAACAGGTGTAACCCTATAATAAATTCCGACATTACACTATTCTGAAAAGATTCATATACCTGTATGTTCTGGTGTTGGTGTGGACCCATGAATGCTGGCAGCAGGCACAAATCCAAAATGTTAATTAAATAAAAAACAAAATCCTAGGAATGACGCTGAAACCAGACAGGACATGAACTGCAGGGACTTGCATTTGAAGATCTGACATATGACTGAGAAACTGAGTAGAATTTATATAACAGGAGAGTTGATTAGTGAGTAAATGACTACAGATTGCTCACAAATGTGTGAGACAGGTACATTACAGGCTGAAGGAAACAATGAGCAGAAACATCCATCTATTTCCTTTACCCACTTTTTTCTTCTCAGGTCACAGGGACAGCTCGTGTCTATCATCAGCAGTCATGCTGTCAGAGGTCAGGTACACCCTGGACATAAGCAGGAACACTGAAAACAAAAACCTGAAAATGCCAGGCTAAACAGGAACATGAAATGACAAAGGATGTCTAATGAACTGGCAGAAGTAACTAATACAGAAACATACTGATCCATAAAGTGAAAACACCAAAAAACAAGAATCTACTGAAAACTCAAAGACAAATCAAACCATAACATGCCGCAAAAACCTCAAACCACACAGAGGCAACCCAGATGCCTCAAACTCTTCAAACCCTGTTAAATCATACTAAACAATAGGTTTACCTTTTTCCTTATGTTTGGTGTTCATGCTCTCTTTGCAGAACAAGAAATCACTTCCCTTTTGGAAGAATGACTCTGGGGAGCCCTCAGCATGGCAGAATGGCTGGCATGGTTATGACAACGAGTTCCTTGACATGAGAGGCATTTTCTTGGCCGTAGGACCTGGTAATGTTTTAACCGTGTCACTAAGGCAGTATTTCAATCTATGTGATCTATTGGCACCTTTCCATACTACACTGTGGCTAAAGAGTAAAATACAACAGCATAAGAGAAAAGGAAATATTTCACAGAAAAACAGATGAGCTTACTTGTTGCAGTTGAGAGCTGTGAAAATCACTGACTCTGGCGGGCAACATGACCAGCTTAATATTGCTTTATGAAATAAAAGCTAATTGAATTTGAAGTACCTGGTCATGAAGCATTGGAGGGAACACTGCTCTGTGGCGACCGCAGTGAGGAGTTTGGTGTGTTGGATATTTTTCAGTAAGTATATTGAGCATTTTGAACTGTTAAACCTGACACTAAGTCCCAGTGTAACCAAGGCTTTGTCTGCGTGGTTTATCAAACTCACAATGCTCACTCTGAATATACTTTTTACTTGTGAACGTAATCATAGAAAAACACTCCAAGGAGCATCACCCAATGTATTCAATACACAAAGGAATTTTTTCAAGGGCTTTGTCCTCATGTACAATATAAAAGGAAACGTGGAAAAAAGAGGTGGTTAGACAGAGACTGAGGAAGCTGAAACCTTACTGTTTGTTAATCAAAAGAATAAAGACAGCATTGTCACACTTCAGGGGTGTTTGGACTATACCTCATAGAAGATTTTTAAAATGCCTGGACTTAGATAAACACAGGTTAAATTTATATCTATTTAGTTCCGTTTATTTATGTTGTATTGCATTATTTTACAACAAAAGTCCTCTCAGTGCACTGTGCAAAGGAAAAAAACAATCCAAATCATAAATCCAATTCAGATCCAGATTCACATCCAGTTACAGTCTATTCAATTCCTATTTTAATACAAAACATTTCTATTCAGTACATTATGAAATACCAATTAGTAAAAGTTATCTATCTGAAGAAGCCAGCAGATTGTGTCAAATCTTCACTTTGTCACAGTCTCCCATCCTGAGCAGGACATTGGCGCTAGTGAAAAGATGAAACTGCCTTTTAGCAGAAAAAAACTCTCTCAGAACCAGAACCAGGCTCAGGATGAGCGGCCATCTGCTTCAACCAGCTGGGGTTTGAGAGGACTCAGACAAACACTGAAAGGTGGAGTTTGTACTGAAAGGAAACAAAGAAATCGTGTTAATGTTAACATGGAGAGCAAAGTGATAAAATCAGTTTATCCTCCAGCAGTCTGAGCCTATACCAGCAGAGCTAAGGGATAGCTCAGGAAACCTAAGCCAACCATAACTATAGGATTTATCAAAAAGGAAAGTCTTAAGCCTAGTATTAAAAGTACAGGGTTATAGTGTACATTTTAGGACATCCTCAGGTATCAGAAAAAATGGCTGAAGTGTCTTCAAAAGGTGGATGTTCTTCTGGGTCTTCATAATTGCAGCAACGATGTACTGATCAAAATAAATGACTTTACAGACATAAGTTATTCTTGAACAGTGAGAGTTTATTCAAAATAACAGAGTCTGTGCCGAATCGGGACTTCTGGTCCAATCTGTGAAGATCCCCCATTTCTCTGGGGCTGCTTGTTTTTATTAACCTTTACCACACCCAGTTAGAGTAAAAAGACACCTACGTCCCACTGGGACGGACCTGAACAATACATTCAATTCCATTTATAGTGATAAGCTAGGGTCTTCAGACATGCAACAGATAACTTTCCTCATATGCAATCACTGTAGTAGCTTTTCAACAACGTGAGCGTAAGAGCCCACCATTCACTTCCAAAGAAGGGGTTGTAGCTGAAGACAGTGTCTCAAAATGGGAGCTCAGGCCCCATCGCCTGATGGCACAGATGCAGACCAGTTACCCCATGGTGCAGATAATAAAGAATTACAATAGTCCAGCCTAGACGTGATAACCAGGTTTTTTTGTTTTTTGTAATTTTTTTTGCATCATTTTGGGACAAGTTGTTTGTAATTTTAGTGATATTGTGCAAGTGGAAGAAGGCAGTCCTGTTTTTTTTTATGTCTGAGGTAGGTGACATATGCTGATCAAAGCTAACACCAAGGTTCTTTATATTAGAACTGGAGGCCAAATTAATGCCATCCAGAGGAAGTGAAAGGCTGCAAAGTATTTTCCTAAGATGCTCAGTTCCAGAAACCACTACCTCTGTTTTGTCTGAGTTTAAAAGCAGTAAATTAAGAGTTATCCAGGTTTTTATGTCTTTAAGACATGTTTGTAATCTAAGTAAGTAATTGAATTTATTGGGTTTCATGGATAAATATAAAACACAAAACATTGATCCTATCTGGTAAATCTTGAGCAACCACTGCTTTTTCTTTAAAACAATTGTCTGTGGGTTCTTTACCATTCTTTCTTCTCATTGTATTTTATGAAATATTTTGGTGTTGTTTTGTAAATGATGCACTTTCTTTTTAGTTGTTCTTGTTGTTCTCTAGAATATGTAACACCATCTGTCCTTTGCTCCATATTTTCTTTTGTAATATACTCATTACTATACAGAGTTAAAAGATGCTAAAGTGTGAATCCAGGATAGTTTTATCTTACAAGAAATGCCATCTTCTGCTGCCTTATCCTATTATTATGATACATTTTGGAAAATGGGATTGAAATATAGGAATATTGATCCTAGAACTAATTAGATCTAATCATCTTTGCTTTGTTTATCCAGACTTCAAGAAAAATGTTCGAGCACCACCAGTTCAAGTAGTGGATGTCTACAATTTGATGTGCTGGACATTAAAAGTGAATCCTTTGCCTAATAATGGGTCCTGGATTCATGTAGAGTCCCTACTGAATGGCTATGACTGTCCCTTCCAGCCAGTGACACTCTGGACCTGCACTATGATTTTGTTATCAATTCTTAAAAAAGTAATAATGTAATGATAAAATATATGTAATAAATGAAGATTTAGCATAAAATGCAGTTTTCTAAAAAACTAAAAATTGGGCAAAACAGATTAATAATTAATACAATTCAGTAAAAAACGAGTTAGACATTCCTAGATAAAAATCAAAAAAATAATCAATTTTGCAAATGGCTACCCCTATGTTGGTGTTAAAACTATTTAATGTGAGTATTAGGGCATTTCTATTAGAAATAATTCCTAAAATGGTAATGTGAAGTACAAGTTGGAGATATAGCATTCTGCTCCTATAATTTGTTCGATAAACTTTACAATGAGTCACTGTTGCTGTGAGGATGCTGCCTGTACCAGGCTTGTTTCTTTCCCGTTCTTTCTTTTAGGTGGAGGTGTGGATTAGCTACACAGTTCACTTCATGTTCTAGTCATACCTGATCCTAGTCATCATCAGTTCCTCTGCCTTCAGACCAGCTAAGACCACAACTCAGTGATCATTATGGTCAACACACTCATATTTTTATGACTCTTTGTAATATGCTGAGTTTTTGTACCTGCCTTTATTTGTGATTTTTTTTTTTTTTTGCAAAGCCTCTCTAAAGTAGTGATAGTGAGATTAAGCTTGAAGTTCTCCATCCAGTTGGGGGATTGAAATTTTGTTTCATTTGCTCTACTGTAGACAATAAATCTAAAACATGTAGAGTGATTATAATGACATAATGGCTTTGGTGTGTGAAATTTTGAATTGAATTTTGCTTAAATGCTAATGCCAATAAACAAATATATACTTATTAATATGTTTGTTTTTCTGATAAAGTCATAAGTCCACAGACTGTGAGAGGAGGTTCATTGCATTTTACTGTCCCTTAATGGCATGCCAAACATGCACACTATTTACGTTTATGTAGCCTACAGCTGGCTTGTAAGGTGTTGTGGAATTTTCTTTAATAAAGAGGACAACGAAGAGTTTTGTCTTAGGATAATTTATTTAAGCTATATAGCTGAGAATCACTGTGCTAAGGTGAGTCAACAGAGTGAGTCTGACCACAGAACAAAAGGCCCCCCTTTAAATACTCAACTCTTCACACTCGTTAACTTTCTATAGAATGAGGAGGGGTCTCCGAATGGGGGTAGGGATCAGGTAACTGCTTCCTACACCCCAGAGGACTATAAGATAAGGAGTGCTCCTTCACTAAAACATGGTGTCATAAATGCTTCTGTACTTTTCCATTCAAACAGTTAAACACAGCTTTACCTTCCATACAGTAGAGAATCATTGAAGCACTTTTTATTCCCATTACAATCCCTCCTCTTGATTAAATCACCTTTGTTTTAATCACCATAAAAAATTAAAAAGAATTTAAAAAGTAAGGTAAAACAAACTAAAACAAAGAAATAAAATAACAGTTACACATAGAAAGATCAAAACCTCCCCTAAATCGTCACCCTCCTCTTGATCAGGGTCAAATTCAGCTGGTTCGATGAAGAGGAGAGTGTCGGTAAACATGGTGGCAGTGAAATAACAAAGCCACCAGCATTTGCACCAGAGGAATGACACAGCAGAGCAGTGGTGGGATGTAACGAAGTACAAGTACTTCGTTACTGTACTTAAGTACGTTTTTCATGTATCTGTACTTTACTTAAGTTTTTTTAAACGTGGGTACTTTCGACTTTTACTTCGCTACATTTTACAGTAAGTATCTGTACTTTCTACTACACTACATTTTTATAATGTGTTGAAGTA
>NC_051438.1:2189798-2212216 GCF_001649575.2 Kryptolebias marmoratus
AAAGTACTTTTACTTTTAATACTTAAGTATTTTTAAAAGCAAGTACTTTCTTACTTTTACTTAAGTAAAAATGTTAAGGTGGTACTTCTACTTTTACTGGAGTACATTTTTGTCTGTTTATTTGTACTTTTACTTAAGTACAGTGTTTGAGTACTTTCTCCACCACTGCAGCAGAGTATAACACTAATGATAACAAAGCAGAACAATAAAATCATAGCCAAATGTATAAGTATTGCTTGAAGCACCCCAAAAGTGAACCAGGCCCAAGGATTCCAAATGGTACCGAAGTTCTCCTCCTTCTGGGGTTAGGAGCTTCTGGAGCTTGCTATGTATGAAAGTCATGTTATCAGAGGGATCAGTAAACATGCTAAACAGCTGTTGTTGGTGACTCTCCGGGTCAGGTGATCCATCAGCGTTGCTTTCTTCAGGAGAGTCACAAGCAATGTTGTGTAGCTTCTGCTAGGCCAGTTGTCCAGATGATGATGAGAAGGAAACACATTGTTGCCTTGTGGAGGGTAGACTACCTCAAACAGGAGCTGATCTCAGGAATTATTCTGCCCTGTGGTTGAGAGGTCAACTAGTGATGTGGTGTCCAGCAGTGGTTCCAGTGGCTGGAGTGGATCCAAGTCGCCCCTTTCAGTGACTTTTACAGCTGTTTGGGTTGTCCTGGAACGGCCCTTGCAGCGCCTGGATTCCAGGACCCCGTCTCTTGGTTTCAGGGGTTAAAGCAGCACTTCAGCTGGTGGGAGAGGGCAGCTTTCACGCTATATCTGAAACAAGGCTTTGAAGAGGTTATAACAATAGGCTATTATCTTACTGTCACACGTTTGTAGAGAGAGCCTTCCAGTGGGGTCAGTCCAGTCTGAGGTGGTCCTTGCAGGGCCTCAGACTGGACTGACAGTATTATAAACTTAGTCCAGTTTTCTGTTGTGTTTGCATGCGCATGGCCATTAAAACTAACATTCCCATCCTTTACAGTAACTAGCATCTCAGGAGCTTCAACAATAATAAACAATAATGCTAATAAATGAAAAGACAAAAAAAGGTTTAAAATACACAATAAGAAACAAAAGTGAAGTGCAATGCATTTTTCTTACTAATAAACCTTCATGTGGACCCAAAATCAAAGTAGCATTTGAAGTGGATCTCATATTAAACAATACTATGAATAAAACGCAAATTCATTTTAATTTAGTGTCTGCATCATGCATAATCTACATGACTAATGCAATACTACAGTGAACCTTTACATTTTTTTGATTTGCAGATATCCTGTGATGTCTGTGGTAGGTGGTTTTACCATGTTTGCACTGGATGCCCAAATCAGCTCACTAAGAGATGTGTTAGGGAAATCTGGCATTTCCCACCATATTTCAGCCTGTTGATTCCATCTGGAAAAGTCAGCTGCACACTGTCTCTGGTGTCATCAATTCATTGGACATGAGTCAAAGAATGTCCAAAACGCAGATTATTCCACACATGGAACATCTCTTGAAAGCAGCCACTCTTCTGTATTTCCAGAGAAGTACACAACAGATGCAGTATTTCATACTGTGCAAGTGGAAGGAGCACTCTCTCTGCTCCTGGTGGAAGGCGGATGTGTTTTCTTTTTTCTCCGTCTCCTGAACTGCAGATAAAACTTGCTCTTCCTACCTTCCGACTACACTCGTCTGGACAGAGATCTCCCACATTGGCAACAGTGGAAAGGAAAAACTCCCTTTTAACAAGAAACCTCCAGAGGAACCAAGACCAGGCTCAGGACGAGTAGCCATCTGCTTCAAAAGGCTGGGGTTAGCCATCACTTGTCAGTCTGGATCTGTAAGTTACACAGGATCTTAGCTGTCATTTTATCCATCCATCAGGGTCATGGGAAACTGGTGCTCATCTCCAGCATCATTCATTTTAAAATGCAATCCAAATGGCAACCGTCTTTGCTCCTTTTGTAATCTTAAAAGGAAACATTAACCCACATTTTCTGGGAATGTACTTTGTATGTACACTTGGGAAGCCAGACAGCGTTTTAGATTTTTATTAGAAAAGAATGCAACAGTTTTGGCCCTAAATGTTGACAATTACATCCTCCCCCATGAAAAACACAAGAACTGCCTCTTCAACAGAGCAGTGCAGCTCCTTTTCAGGAAGTACCAGCAAGTTTGTCATTACAGAAAAATTGTGGCAGCAACATTTTATCCTAAAGGAAGAATGACAGCTGGGCTTATGTTTCAAAATCTACACTGCCTGAGGTGGTCCTGGACTGAGCAACACCAGCAGCCAGAACCACCACCTGTAATGTGTACAGTGGAGACTGCTTCAAACAGTGTACACTGGGGGTGGGGGTTATAATCCATTTCATTGCACCTCAATGCAAACTCAAACAATTCTGAATAGATTTTAAAATACCAAAAATCGGTCAATGTTTACATTATGTAGAGAAACTGTAAAGGTGGAACTGAGTGCAGCACCCAGCTTATGGTGTGCACACAAACAGACAAGCAGCTCCTTCTGCGCTGAAAGTCATTGTTTGGAAGTACTTCAACTTTGATGAAGCTCAAGAGAAAACTACATTGACAAGAATTCACTGTATCCAAGCTGTGCACACAATTCTGCCTGAAAAAAAAAANGTATAGAGAGACAGAGACAAACAAAAGAAAAACAACAGTGATCATTGCTGCCTCTGCTGGTGACTGGTTGGGGAACAGCATTCCTAAAAGTCGCCAGAACATCTTGAAACATTTGCAGGGTTTCTCATTGAGGAAGTTATTTTAACTGATAAAATTTCTTTATCTTCTTTTCTAAACTGCACTTCAATAGATTAAATTATAAACATGGGGTGAGCACAAAGCAGGCCTGGGACGTATGTTGTAGGTGGAGGTGGGTAACAAATAACGTGCAAGACCGAGAGCAGTGAATACAAAACTGGTTGCATGGTGCTCAGAATTTAATGAGACTGTAATTAAAAATTTGCCTTATTTTCTCACAATTTTGAGTCACTCACTAGTCTCCAACAGTTGCAGCACAGTAAGTTACTTTATGTTGTGGCCTATGGAACCATAATAGAACATGATCCTGTCACAGAACAATTCCCGCTCTACAATGGGACCAAAAACAAAGTGGTGGAAACATTGAAGAAAGCGAGTCAGATGGCTCTAACCTCTGATGCAGACATCAATTGAATCTTATGTTAAAATACTCCACATATTGACTTATTTTGTTTCTTGTTTGATTGAAAACCTTTAGGTCTGAGTGACTTTATGCTCATGTATTTGAGGTGTGATTATGGTTGCATCAAGATACACCTGTTATAGTTTTATAATCACATTTCAAACCTCTGAATCATGATTTAATTGAATTCAGCTTGCACCCCTAGTGTAACTATTGCATTGTTGTACAACTAATGAAAGAGCTTGTCCTCAGACATCTCAATCCTGGTCCCTCAGTCCTAACTCCACTGCTGGCTGAGAAGTGGGAGCAAATACAATTACAAGTTTCTTCATTGATGGAAGATTTATGAACCTAGATTTTATAAAGTAAAGTTATCAACTCTGATAAGGTTCTGATGTGATTGGAGTTTAGTGAAAATAGGTGAAAAACACCTGAAACTAGCAGACATTGCACAATATTTCACTGTAGACTGAGGGAAGGAGGGCTGTTTTCTCAACCTGAATCTGATGCACCTCAGAAGATGAAAGGAGGCAAAAATTTAACTCAAGGTTTCAGACAAAAAAACCAAAAACAACCATACGAAACAAACAGCTTTGTAAAAATAATTGAACATTGTGTGAAGATGGTTAAATTATAGACAAGATATCGTCTGACAGAAGCATACAATGACGGATCTTTTCTACACAGTATTTTACTGCCAAAACACAGTAGAACATTATATCACTGGCAGAATAACTCTGAACTGCCACCCTCCCCACCTAGGCTGCCATTTCAGCCTAAAAGTCCTTTTGTCATTTCGACTTCATGACAATCAGGTCTACTGCTGGCCCTCTTTTTTCTCTCCCTCTGATGAACTGCTGCTGCTGCTGCTGTCCCGCTCTGCTGCCATCTGCAGGAACAAGGAGAAAGTCAGTGGTGTGCACATCACACGCATTCACACAACAACCTAAACATGCTTCCTACCTTCTTGTAGGCCATTTCAAAAAGTTTTAGTGATGACTGCTGCAGGTTATTGGCTGCCTGTTTGATATTCTCCCCAGTCTCTGAATCCTTATTGGCCAAAATGTTCTGAACCTTTGAGATCTCCTCCTTCAGCTTGGCACACTGAAATCGGAACAAAAGAACATGAGTGAACATCGAGTGCACATCCTGTCTGACTCAGAATGTTTGAATTAAACCCAGAGAACTCCATAGCATTTTTTTTTAGAGAAAGTGAGTTGATACTTCACTGGGCTGCAGCTGCTGGCAACTAATTTGCGAAATTTCTATTTAGGAGGGAGTCTCCTCAACATCTTCAAATGTTCACAGGGATTCTTAGTTTCCTAGTGCGAGTCAAAGAAGTCACTCGGACCCTTTTCAAACCCTCCTCAACTTTGTTTCTGTAATTTTAGAGCCACAGAGCTGCAGCTTGACACCTGCACAGCAGCTCTCCTTGTGGCAGAAAACATCTGAGTCTATAGCCCAGAACATCCAAGTGTCAACATCATGCCAATGATAAAATATACAATTAAAAAACTAGAACTGCAAGCAGTTATCAACGGGTTCCAAGCGTCCACGCTACGCGCCTATCCGCGCTCTTCGATCCCGACGTCCCGCCGGCGTGGCTCTGCCGTCTCTCTCAGCAAGCGGGCCGAGGCAAAACTTGCCAGGACGGTGCGTACTCAAAGACGTACCCTAAGACGCAACGGTATAATTTGCAAAGAGAGCTTGGGAAGGAAAACTTAACTGCCATTTGATACAACACAGAGCCAAAGAAATAAATTCATAAAAAATTTCAATATTCATTCGAAAAATACAAATATTCTCAGATGATCAAGTCTACATCTGTAATAATATGCATTTATCTTTATGTCCCTAGTTCCAATGCTGTTTCAGTAAAAAAAAGTTAACTGTAATATTATACCACAATGAGCCAAAAAAAAATATTCATAAAAAAATCCTTAAGTCTTTCAAAAATTACCAAAATATTCTCTAATGACCATGCCTACATGTGGAATAATATTCTTTTATTTCTATGTTACTGGATTGAACACATTCTTTATGAAAAATTGAAAACGTAATTTTTGTGATGTTCAGCCAATACGCCAAAAATCATAAAAAATTGGAACTTTATTATAAAATTTCCCAAATATTCCCACATCACCGTGTGCATATGTGGAATAATGTTTGCAGTTTAGGAAATTTCCACACTCAACGGCTTTTGTACAAGAAATTGTTAACCTTGGTCGTAGCTGAGCTGGTCATACTGAAATATGTTCAGAAATTTGTTAAAAATCAATAATGCCTGAGAAAAATCTCAAAATATTCACAGATGACCAGTATTATGTGCTTTGTTTGCCCAAATTTTCCAATCCACCATAATCTAAAACTTTGTTCAAAATAAAATAGAAACCAGCTATGTTGGTTAGCATTCATATGTTTTTCCTTATTAACCACAAGTGGGCGCTCAAATTTAAGCAATATTTCTTGGGGTTTGTAGGTAGGCTACGGCTGAAAAGAGTACCAAATTTCAAGTCGTTCAGCCAAACAGAGTCTGAGTTGCTACTGCTAGCTTCAGTTACGAACTTCGTAGATATTAATGACATGCTTGAATATAGAGTCACGAATTTTGATCTGCACTTTTACAGATTGTGCAAGGAACATATCCTGTAAGTCTTTGCACTCTAAATTGAACAAGTGATTTTTCGTGAATTACTCGAAATGTTAAAGGCTACACTTACATTTTTGCACATAAGCCACTCCCACTTAGACCAATTATTACCATATTGATAACATAGTTTCAGGGTTGTATCCTGAAGATACCCACCAAGTTTCACGTAAATCCATTCAGCCATTTTGGCAGTATAAACTTTACCTCTTTGTAGCACCCTCTAGAGTGAGATTAGGCCGCAAATGGTGAGAAATCTTTTTTTCGGCCTTAGGCACCACTGGTATAAAAACCATTGATAAATTGTAAGCTGTTCTGAAGTTATGCTCAAACTTTTTTTGGGGGAAAAAATTTTTTGTTTACGCATAATTCATAAACTGAGCATTTTTTTGAAAATCCGTTCACATTGTTTGGTTAGCCAGTCGTCCTAGATGAAATTTCACTTCAATTGGCTTTAAGCATCGGGAGGAGTTAACAAAAGTAGGTTACACATATTTTGCAAGTTTTCTACTAATTGGCATAATTTTATTTTTATTTTTCAAAACTCACGTAAAAAGGCATGGTTCACAGAACACAACAGAAGAGATACTGTGCGTACAACTTTTCCCTCATTCGTAGAGAGCGCAATTCTGTAATAGGTCAGTAATTTCCGCGAAGTTAAAGTTTGATTTGGCCGAATTCAAAGCTCAAAAGTGAGATAGCATATAAGCCACGCCCACTTCATTATAATATTCAAGATATCGTCTCAACGTGTGGTCTTAATCATCTGTACCAAGTTTGGTGTAAATCCATCAAGCGGTTATTCAGATATAAACTTTATGAAATTATAGCATCCCCTATTGGTAAAACCGTATAAAATTTAATACAAAGTGGCAACATCTAATCCACTATTGGGATCTAAATGCATTTTCCATATAGCAGAGATGATCATAGTTAACTGTTGTGATAGGTAGCACTAAAGTGTTTGGTATTGCGTCACTCGCACAAAATTCTAAATTTTTAAAACTTTTTCATCACCGCTTTAACAGATCAACCTATATATGTTATGTAACAAGTTTCACATTGATACAGCTTTTAATGTGGGAGTAGTACTCAAAAGTAGGTTTTGCCTTTATCGCGCTATAGCAAAAAATCTAATTAGGCGGAAGTGGGCGTGGCCAATGTAAAAAAGATGCAGAATCATCCATAGTTTCAGGTGCCATCAAGAATTTCACGAAAACGCATTGTCCTTTGTTATAGCGCCCCCTAGGTATGGAACATTATGATTTTTTTTTTGTCTGAGTAGCGGTAGGGTTTTTCTATCAGACTGCCTGGTTGGCTTTTCCACAGCAGTTTCTTGTTTTTCTGGGCAACGCGTTTTACCAGAGAAGAATAAAAATAATAATAGAGAAGAATGAAAAATCCGTACAAAAACAATAGGGTTCCCTGCTCTTCTGGGAGCAGGCAAACGGCCATGCCTTGCATTGGCCACCTGCTTGCTACTGCGGGCTTGGAACTCTAATTAAAAATAGCTCCAAATCTACTTATCTTCATTTCTGAAATGTACCGCAGTAGATTCAATCAAACACAAGGGCAACTGTGAAGGTGGGTACAAAGTCATCTGACACGAGTAAGACATGGGCAACAAAATGTGCACAGCCTAGAATGCAGTTTTGATTTAATTTCTTTTTTGATTAGTTTACTATTTAAGTACGACAGCTCAATCACAAGAAACTTCTTTGATGCAATAATCACAAAGACACATGTTTCTTTGCAATCTTTAAAGGCTCAGACTTTAGAGTTCATGCAGTTGTACCTCATCAGCAGGAAGTTGATCCTTGAACTCTTCCATCTTGGACTCTGTATCATGGATTATACCCTCAGCCATGTTGACAGCCTCCACACATTCCTACAACAGCAAGAACAGAGCTCCAGGTGTTACTCTGATATGATGAACAAAAACATGCCAGAGTGAGGAGAAACTTGCAGATCTGAGTTGCTAAATGAAAAACCATCTACTGAGGAAAATCGTACTTTTCTCCTCCTGTCCTCCTCTGCGTACTTCTCAGCATTCTTGATCATGTTCTCGATGTCGTCTTTGCTCAGACCTCCTGATGACTGGATCACAACTGAGAAAGAGGCAGTGACACAAATATGTTTAGCTTCTCACAAAGTCTAAAATTTTCATTCATGGAAGTTTCAGTCATTTCAGACCATTGTGAAAATCCCTTCAGATTTCAGATCTGTATGTCAAAGGCCCGATGTACATTTATTTAAGATGATTGCATTGTATAAACCAACTTGAACATAAACACTATCTTGCTCTGAGATGCATTTTCTACTTGCAGAAAACTAATGTCAGCCTGAGTCAGTCGGTGGGGCTTTGCAACTAACCGACTTAGTCATTCACGGGGATGTGATTAAAGTGAGAGGAAAAATAACTGAAAACAACAGAGGTGTGGGGGGCACCTAGGGGCCCTGCTGGGGTCCAGGAGCAACAGAGGACATTTTTGGATTATTACAAAATTTGTACACTTACTTGGTGGAAGGTGGATGAGTTTCTTTTTTCTCTGTCTCCTGAACACCCCCACCCCTCTCTGCCCTGCTTTCTTTTCTGAGCCTCTCTATGCATATTCTCCAAAATTTAGAAATTATGGATCTGATCAGCTGGTCTCTCAATGCAATTAATCAAATTTTCTCTACGGTAATACAGATTTTGGGAGAGCTAACTTACCCTGACAGGACTTTTTTGCTGGATACACAATGGATTCATGGAGGAAATGGAATATTGTTTGTCTATCAATTTTTGTCTTTGGAAAAAGATCTTTACATATTTGGGTTTTTGATAACAGGATTTCTGCTGTTTTGATTAGGCAGTTACCTGACTTATCGTCAAATTCGTTTGATGGGTTTGGCGGTTAACAATCAAACTTTGCAGACCTGTAAAAGGATTGCATCCAATTTGCGATTCAGCTCCAGTAACTACAGACTGAATTGCAATTCTGGAACTCATAATATGGGTTAAATCTTGGAGAAAGTTGCTCGCTCAAATCAGATGGAATGGACCTCCCAGGATTTTATGTAAACAAGATGCACTGCTCCCTCTGCCTAAGGACATCTGTGGATCTGCTCTGGGCTGGCTGATAAACATTTCATCATTATCAAAGATGATGGCCTCTGACGTGATTCATGGACTTATCGGCAAATACACGCGCACACACACATGCACTTTCCGCTGTTTCGGAGTCATCTCTCTCACCCCCCCTCCCTCCTTCACCATTTTAATTAGTAATTCTAATGTTGGCGGTTTAGCTGGCCTTTGGTACTATTAGAAAGTCTTTTGTACCGTTACTTTTAGCATTGTCATGTTTTAGCTTATTTAGCCTTCCTGTACATTCAGTTTAGTTCCTGTACATTGTTAGATTCCTAATTGTTGTTTAGTTCAGCCTTAACTTTATCATGATTTTATTTACATTATTTTAGCTACTATGACTGTCTTAGCTCATGCTTAGATATGTCTGGTTTCATGATTTTATTTAGATTATCCTATATTTCATTTAGATTATACATGATTGATGTGGGTTTTTTTCTGTGTTTGATTATGTAACTGCTATATTTGATTCTGTTGTCGTTTCTGTTGTAAAGCGCTTTGGATCGCCTTGTTGCTGAAAAATGCAATATAAATAAATCTAACTTCACTTCACTTCACAAAAAAGTTAAACTTCTTAAACTAGCAAAAATAAAAGAAAAATTGCCTCTCGGGTGGCATGTGGAGTTGAAGTTGAAGGGATCGCCAATCAGTAGGAACAAAAGACTATATGACAGACATTTGCTTCAGCTATAAAATCAGGACCCTAAAAATACTGGGGGCTGTTTGGTTTTTATTAAATTAGAAAAATAAATGTCACATGAACATTGCCATGTTGTTTATGCTGCAATGCATCCTGGGTAGATGACCTAGAAAGGTTGCTTTGGTAGCTAGAAAAATATTTTGCACAGTGTCTATTGTTCAGCCCTTTTAATTAGAACTGGAGCAGTTCTAACAGTTGACAGAGAGGGGAACATGACATGAGAAAATGAAAATGGATGAAAAGTAAGTCAGCCAAAAGAGCTAATGTTTGTACAGCTTATGAAAGAACTCATGCTGCATGAGTCCACGATACGCATCAAGATCAAACATATTCTCATATATATTGAAATAGTGCATTACACTTAAATAGTAATAAATACTTCAAGACACTTTGTCTTTTTACACAACATTCATTATCTGCTGCTTGTTGTAATTTGGGTTGCAGGGGTGCTGAAGTTTATGTAAAGTGAAATTTTGTTCCACTCAGGGAATAATGCGTGGTTATATTGCTCTCTGTTCTCAGTGCTGCCACACAGATGATAGATAGATAGAGAGAGAGAGAGAGAGAGAGCGCTACAGAGATAATATACTAAACATAGGAGATCTTAAGTTGATCACATTTGATCATTTTGACAGATATAAATTATAAGTTTATTTAAACACATTCTAACACATTTAGCCTCGATTCCTTGTCAAGGTTTCCCCCAGAAAAGAGGCTAAGCCCGGTGGTAGGTGGCCGTTCGCCGGCTGACTGATTTAGAAAGAAAACAAACAAAAAAAAAAGTTGACAGGAAAGTTGAAAATATGGCTATTTATTATGTGATATTGTAAGATATTTGTGCCAAATATTTACACAACTATAGTTTTACAAAAAGGCACTTTTGTAATATATTTTTTTTATATAAATACAAATTGTTTGCAATCAATTTGAATCCTAATTCAACCCTCTGAGGTCTAGGGTGAAACTGGACGTTTTTGGATTATTTTAAATTTCCTTCATATTTCACCCTAAAAGTGGTTTAACCTGCCATGTTTGGAGTCATTTTTTCAGCACAACCTCCCAAGTGTGATTTTCAAGTCATTTTTTACTTTTGACATGCTGTATTAACACAGACCTAAAATCACACAAAAACATAAAATCCAAGTGGAAATTTCCTAGTTTTTTTACTGTAAAAACCACAAACATACTTAATGAAAAGTTTTGACAACTTAGAATCCAAATATAATCAGTAATATTCATAAACATATGAACAAATTGAGCAAACAACAAAGTTATATAGACTTTCTCCAATAAAATGTTGCCAATTTCTTAGGCGTTTTTTAGACCAAACAATCAGTTCTAAAAATTGCCATAAATCCTTTGTGCCACTGTCCAAAACAAGGCAGATGGACATACCACATTCTTAGTTTTGGTCATTTTCTATGTCCTGTTCATGCAGGATCATTCAGGTAAATTTTATAAAATATATCCTGATGCATGCTCAAAATATGCTTCCAAAATATGGATCTGAATCCGTCTCCTGTTATCATTTTGGCTGGAAGGGAGACAGACAAAATGTGATTCTTTTTCCAGTAACCCTTCTTGGGAAAAAACAAAACAATGGTTCATCTAGTTCATCAACAAAGCCCTCACTGTCTGTCCCAGTCTAAACTACACCCTAACTATAAAATCCAAACACGCTAAATATCACAAAACTCATAACTCACTCCCGCGCTCGCGTTTTTGTTTTTGGTGCCGCCGAACCTCCTTTAATTTTTGCGCCTCTTTCTTCTTCTTCCTGTAGATTTTTGGTCGCTTGACAGATAACGTTGAGCCTCCGTCAGATTGAAGAGGAGGGAGTGTTTTTTCATTCGGCTGGGTTAAGGGTGAGATCGGAGGGAGGATAGGGGAGTTTTCTCCCGAGAACTCCCCGGTTTTGGCACTTCTCGCTCTAACGCGCTGAAAATATGACAACGATTTTCAAAATAAAATTATGTGTCGTGAATAATTTATCATAACTCTGGTATTCCTTGACCTATCGAGATAATTTAAAAACTGGTGTAAAGCTTGAAGTCTGGACTTTTGAGATAAATTAAAACAGTCTCTGAGAGGGCTGATCTTTCCCGCTAGAGTATTTTAACCCTTTAAACCCTGGAGCGGGCGTCGACCTTAAAGGGTTAAGTCACATTTACAAATAAATTAAATTACCATAAATGAAAAAGTACAAACAAGGCACCATCAAGACCAATGAATAACAACAGAGAACTCTGAAAAATAGACAGATGCTGTACTGTACTTTTTTTGCCACAAGCTGCATGTTGGGTCACAACACAAAACATATCTAATGCTGAATTTAATAGCATCATTTTACTGTTAAACATGGATAAATTACCACGTGTCATAATAATATTTTCACTAAGCACAAAACATGCTTACCATATTCGGTCTTGTAAAGCCACCCGCTGAATTTCAGCTCAACTAACAATTTTTGGTTAAACCTGCTCATTCCATGTTTATTGCTGCGGCTCCTACAACGTGCTAACTCCAGGTAGCTGAAGACGGCTCGGCCTCAGGGCTCAGAGTCGTGCGGGGCTCCGCGGACGGCGCGGTGGAGGTGTTCATACTTGGCGCTTACGTCAGTGCAGTATTCTCCGCCAAGTTACAAAAGGTGTACAATGCGACACAGGCGGGACCTTCACACTAGGGATGGGACCGATCCGATCCAGTATCGGTATCAGGTTCCGATACTGACGTTAAACATGGATCAGAAATTTCCGATCCAACTGGCAGAAATTTCTGATCCATAGACATGTCTGTGTCTGCTGAAATCTCTCTACAAGTGATTCCCTGCTGTCTGCTCACCTTCAGCCAGCTGGCTGCAAACTGTGGAAAGGATTTCATGAACAGGCGTGTCTCATGATAAACGGAGTAATGAGATCCGCCTCACATTCAGGAAATCCATTTCACAGTTTCCAGCCAACTAAAGCGTGAGCCTCGAGGCCTTAGCAGCAGTGTGGCTAACGGCTAACCAACTTTTCGTCACATGTCCACTGTGTGGAAATATTTTACATTGGAAACACCTCAAAGCAAGACAGCAACGTGCAATGTCTGCAAAGTCTCTGTGCCGAGAGGGGGACGCTCCGTCGCAAGCTACAATACAACAAAGTTATACAAACATTTGAAAAAGCATCACATTAAAGAGCACGAGGATTGTTCAGGCAAGCGAGACGAAGACGAAAGGAGCTGACAGGATTCGCTCCAGGACTCATTCCAAAGACAAGGTAAACTTCCACCAGACAATGTGAAAGCTAAAGGCATCACTGAGAAGTTGCTGAATTTTATTGTACTTGATAACCGACCGCTTTCAGTTGTAGAAAACAAAGGATTTCGCAGCTTGTTTGAATACTTGCAACCAAGATATAGTTTACCCTCCAGGAAATATATATCAGAGACTGCACTGCCTGAGCTATACAACAGAGTGTACAAATTGTCCTTGATAGTAGAGAGTTTTTTATATAAATATCAAGTTTACAGCCTCATACAAAATCATAAAAAAGTAAAACATATCGGAATAGTATCAGTATCGACCAATATCCAATTTCAGATATCTGTATCGGATCGGAAGTGGAAAAATGTGGATCGGTGCATCCCTACTTCACGCAGGGGCGGGGACAGCACGATTGTGTCACTGTTGGCACGCACACCCTCACACGGTGAGGTAGATAAAGGTAGCAGTTTTGGGGGTGCGGGCGAAAAAAAAACTTTGATAAAAAAATGACGTATTTATAATAAACAAGCGGAGCTTAGCCTGGCAGCCCACCAGGCTTATGATATGCTGTGGGAAACCCTGCTTGTGTTTTAGTCTTGACTGAAACATGTACATAATCATCCAAGAATGCAGTGACAGGTAAAATTATGGTGACCACCTTAGGTCAAAAATGTAATACACATACATATTCTTTTTTTAAGTAATTACAAGTTTAAAATGTCACGTACAATAACTTTTAATAGAATAGAGAAATATCATATGGCCAACATGTACAAGTAGTCGGAGATCCCTTTAAGTCTCTCTTTAGGTATAAAATTCTAAGCTATGATGCTGCTGTCACCCTGCTTGTTTTTATATGACAACTTGTGTGTCATTGGAGCGTGGCATCCTAAGCGGTTCTTGTGTGAATGTGTAGAAGAGGCTTAACAAGAGGCTCAGCACTGCAGCCATGTCACTGAACCATAGTGTGGAAAAAAACAGTGTTGGATGTTGACACTCACTTTGCTGCTCGCGACCTGTGCCCTTGTCTTTGGCTGACACGTGGACAATGCCGTTGGCGTCAATATCAAAGGTGACCTCAATCTGTGGGACTCCACGAGGAGCAGGGGGGATTCCCACCAGCGTGAACTGACCCAGCAACTTGTTGTCCAATGCCATCTCCCTCTCACCCTGACACACCTTGATCTCAACTTGAGTCTGTCCATCAGCTGCTGTGGAGAACACCTGCAGGAGACGAACACAGTGATTATGTGGCTCTTATTGTGCTCACATCCACAAACAACAAGGTTGAGGTGCAGCTGAACATACCTGGCTTTTCTTGGTAGGGATGGTGGTGTTCCTGTTGATGAGTTTGGTGAAGACACCCCCCAGAGTCTCAATACCCAGTGACAGTGGAGTCACATCTAAAAGCAGCACGTCTGTGACATCACCAGCCAGAACACCACCCTGGATAGCTGCTCCTATAGCGACAGCCTCATCAGGATTAACAGACTTGCTAGGAGCTCGACCAAACAGGTCCTGGACTGTCTGCTGAACCTGCGGGGAGGGAGAGTAATGTGTCATAAAAAAAAAAAAAAACATTTCGTAGGTTCAGTCACAGATGCAAAAACAAATTTAAAAAGTGCTCCAGTGCTTTGACAGTTGCATTGCAAAAATCAGTTTTGTTATGAAGGGCAAAGTTTAATGTCAAATAATAGGAAATCATTTAGCACAAATACTTTGGTTTAAACCAAAAACACTCAGCATCTGAAATTTGTTTGACACCTTATTTGAATTTAACAGTGTACTTTACACCTGCAGTGTTGTACAAACTCCACAATAAAAAAAACACCACTCTGGATCAGAAAGTGGCAAAATTCACAACACTGATAAGAAATATATTCTGCTTCACCACAAGTCTTTTAGTCCCATCAAAATCTATAAAACAAGTTCCCTTTTTTAAATATGTAAATGTCATAATGTTGCTTGCTGCAGGTTTGACTGGATAAAAGACAGCATATACAGTTTAACACACTGGTGGTAAGACTTACTAGGGATGGACAGTGAATTTTGAAAGTCCAGCCATTCATTAAAGGGTTTGACAGCTTCAGGACTTGGGTTGAGTAAACTTGAATTCACAAGTCCCAACTGTGTAGACAGTCATTTTTATGCAAAAACATGAAATAAGCAATAGCCCTAAAAAATAAAAAAGTTTTTTTCATTGAAGAGGTTATAGTCCAAGACCAGGGCTAGTACTACAGCTGGTTCTTAACATGAAAACATAGCTAGATGTGTCTGCTCTTTGCTCTTGAATTTTACACTTGTCAAAAAATGATCTTTTTTGCATTTTAATGGATTCAGAAACATGAATAGCATTTTCCAAACAGCCCCTCCCAATGCTTTGTCATACAGATTGGAAATGTAAAAACTTTATTTAAAAACATGTTTTTAAGCCAAACATCTACAAAAAAAATAAATTGTTGAAGGAATGGTCTAAACCACATACAAGCACTGTATGACCTGTGGGCCATAAGGTGCTTGTGTGTGGTTTAGACCCATCTCCATCCGTCCAGTAGGAGTTCAATGAAAATTAACTCAAAAATAAACATTCTGAACATAATGCATACCTTAGGCATTCGGGTCATTCCTCCCACCAGCAGCACCTCTCCGATGTCTCCTTTGGACACCTCAGCATCCTGCATAGCCTTCTGACAGGGCGCCACGGTGCGGCGAATCAGATCAGCCACAATGCCCTCAAACTGAGCACGAGTCAGTTTCATGTTGAGATGTTTTGGACCAGAGGCGTCCATAGTTAGATAGGGGAGGTTGATGTCAGTCTGAAAGGATAAACACAAACCGACTGAAGGAGGACTGCTCTTTGGGACAACGTTGTGCTGCAGCAGCAGCACACAAACCAAAACCTCCTGCAGTGAAGCATAACACAGGGTTTTTAATCTACCAGCACTGATAACACTGAGCCAGACACACCGTCAAGAAAGCTGAATGAAAGTTTGACTGCTTCTGATTGTTTTACTGGTGTCTTATTGTCTACTTTTTCTCATTTGCTCAGGGAAGAAAAGGGGCTTTATGAATACCTGCAGTGAAGACGACAGCTCGCACTTCGCCTTCTCAGCAGCCTCTCGAACTCTCTGAAGAGCCATGTTGTCTTTCATGAGGTCCACACCAGACTGGAAGGATAAAAACTCAACAGCATAAATAAAATCTTCATAAGAGGGCAGGAAGTGAAATGAACCTGAGGGTGGTGGGTGCACTTCACACCTCTCTCTTGAATTCCTTTACTATGTGTTTGAGGAGGTGCTGATCGAAGTCCTCTCCTCCTAAGAAGGTGTCACCATTTGTGGACTTCACCTCGAAAACTCCCTTCTGGATCTCCAGGACTGAGACATCAAACGTACCTCCACCCAAATCGTACACAGCAATACTGAAAACACACAGAACATGTTGCTTTTCAGACACTTTCAACAAGTCCTGAAAAAGGAATCCGTGTTTTCTAACTCAAAATGCCTCTTTAGATATCAATGTTTGAACTAAGCTGAGATCTAATCTTGAGTCATTTTTCCTTCTACTCACATCTTGTCCTGGGTTTTGTCCAGACCGTAGGCCAGAGCAGCAGCAGTTGGCTCATTGATCACACGCAGGACATTCAAACCAGAGATCTGACCAGCGTCTTTGGTAGCCTAGGAACAAACTATGTGATCACACTGGGAAGTAGCAACATCTCCAATAAACCAATTAAAACATTTCCCTTTTCAACCAGCAATTACATTTAAAACAGGAATGTGATTCAAAGAAAGTTTAAAAAAATGAAAAAGGCCAGAAGGGTTTGGATTTTTACAAAGTTTGAAGCCATTTCTGGTCTTTCTCCTTAGAACAAACATTTCAAACACCAAGTTGTTTTTTTTGTTTTTTTTTATTAATCCAGTCTATATCAACAGAGCATACTGCCAACTAGTGCTGGTTGATATGGAAAAAAATCCTATATCACAATATGGATAATTTTATATCACGATAACGATATATATCACCATATACCCCAATTATGTATGTTGTCAGTTATTCTCTGAAAAATATGAAAAAAATAATCTAATTTCTTACTTTTTTCAAGCTTTATTTCGAAGTGACATTTAACTGAACTTTCACAAATGAGATTTGCTGCATTTTAGTGCAGCAATATATATGTATCAAATGACTCCATTATCTTCGGCGGCTATAGTTTTCCTTTTCACAACTTTCCCCGGCTCTTTTACAACTTGTTTGACCTTGCACTTTTAGGATTGTTAAATATTCTTTTTCGTAGTTCTTCTTTAAGTGATAGAAGAGGTTTGTTGTGTTGGCGTCAGATGAGAAAACGGTCTAATAGCAGAGTTAGCATTAGCATTAGCAGAGTTAGCATATTACCTTTTTCTGCTCTGTGTCGGACTTCTTAAACCAAATCACAGACGTCCCCCTCATTTTGGTAAAAGTCTTTCTTCTTGGGCTGCCTGCTAGCTGTCTCTACTTGTTGCGACCCCGGGTTTGATACTTCATGTGTCTCTATCTTTCAGCACTTATGGTGAAAAGACCGCAAAAGCTGCTCCCGTAAAGCATGTCGCAAACCCACACGTAAAGCAGCGTCATGTCGCAAAACGGAGGTTCTTCGCAAAATAGTTATTTTTTCTTCTTATTTATCACTTATATAAACTGAACATACGCAAAGTGACAACACTAACACATTCGTCGTAGCCTACGTTATGAAATATTTACATGAATCACTGATACAATTATGATAGAAACGACAGAAACGATAGAGACGATAGAAGAAAATATATCACAATAGACACTTTTCTATCGTCCCCACGATTTGTATCGTTATATCACCCAGCACTACTGCCAACTCTGACTTCAAGTTTCATTTCTACAATGACATATAGCTTTACTTCAGCTATGTTTTCATAAAAGAGTAAACTTTTTGTATATCAGAGCTTTATGACAAGTACACCTTTGCAAGAAATGAATCCTTGCTAGTATTTAATGTCCAAGATCTGATACAGCAAAAAGATGGCACAAATTTCCTTCAATCTTTGCTGCGACCCTATTGTCACATATCACTGAAACTTTTCTCCATCCACTCCATCCTGCCTGGACTCTCTTCTTCACCTTTTTACACACTCCTCATTTTTCTGGACAGTCAACCCTAAGTACTTAAATCCTGCACCTTTATGACCTCTGCTCCTTGTAGCCTCACTGTTCCACCTGCCTCCCTCTCATTCACACATGTACTCTGTCTGGCTACGGCTGACTTTCATTCCACCTCTTTCAAGTGCAATAATTAAGAGAAAAAAAAAAAAACTTGATTATAAATATTTTACCATATTTCGTTTTAACAGCGATCTTCCTTCTTGCCTCATGTTCTGAATGAGCTCCCCCCCCACAAACCAACTCTAAAGTGGCCAAAGTATTTCTTTAAACTCAAGCAGACTAGAAATAATAACAGACTAAAAACAAGAGAAACAGAGCTCAGGCTGTACATATGTGGTACCTGTCTTTGCGAGTCATTGAAGTAAGCTGGTACAGTGATCACAGCATTCTTCACTTTGCTGCCCAGGTAGCTCTCTACAACACAGACAAAAAATAAGTATCTTCAAGTCTTTCCCATATTACTGCTCCAATAAAGAATATGTCAATTAAGTTTTGAATGCAAATATACCTGCAGTCTCCTTCATCTTCATGAGGACAAAGGCTCCAACTTGGCTTGGGGAGTACATTTTCCCATGAGCCTCAACCCAGGCATCACCATTAGAGGCACGCACAATCTTGTAGGGGACATTTTTCCTGATAAGAAATTTGACATGAAACATGTTTGTGTCTATCTGAACTTAGAAATTTGTGCTGTAAAAGGAAAACATCACATCCGCTGGACGTAGGTAAGTATGAGATTCTGTCAGTATGATTACCTTGAGCAAAAATACAATTTCACAGTATTACAGCACTCTTACAGCTTGTTGCAAACATTTGTTTCAAAACAATGTTCTCTTGGAAAGAGACGCTCCTAGATTTTTTGTTTGGGTCCTAAAAACTGTTGCCGGTGGAACTAATATTTTAGTTTGGCCTGCAACATTGTTGTCAATGGTCTTTGGTCTTTCTCCCTCCAAAAGCGGTGCGCAGCATGAAAATTTTGAGAATTACTGCCATAGGAACAGCATGACAAAAAAAATGTGGTTTTGACATTGACTTTTTAACATTGTGGTAATCAGCTCATACCTACATCAAACATCAACAAAAAACTGTAAATTACAACCTTATGACACAAATCTTTTTAAAAAGTGCTGAATCACAAAAGAACTCACAAGTCTTTCTGGACCTCTGGGTCATCGTAGCGACGTCCAATCAGCCTTTTGGTTGCATAAAGAGTGTTCTTAGGGTTGGTAACAGCCTGGCGTTTAGCGGGCATCCCCACCAAACGCTCGCCTTCTGCTGTGAAGGCGACGACTGAAGGCGTTGTCCTGGCTCCTTCTGCATTCTCCAGAACCTTGAAGACAGTGAGAAATTCAAGTTACTTAAAGGATGTCACACCCACCAACTACCTGCATTATATCCAATTATCCATCAGAGTACAAAGGCCATTACTGCTTCCAAAATGAAGTTTGAAACAAGGTCAAAAGACAACTCTTTCAATAATACAGAAGCACCTTTGATATGAAGTCCTATAAGGACAACTTTGACCTTGGTTTTTTCACTTTTCATAAGAATTAATCATTTGCAGGACATGCATCAGGTCAAGCAGATGGTTGCTGAAGGCAGTGTTTACCAGCATCGTTAACATGCCGCGGCAAACTAACAATTATACAAGTATATTTTTTATAGAAACGTTTTTTTCTTGCCAACAGCTCTACAAAAATCACCTTTCTGGTCCATGAAATTATATGATTGTGCAAAATTACCATTTTCTTGGGAGACTGAAAGGTCACAAGATTTCAGTCAGCATCACTGTCAGTGAAAATGATAATCACACAGTTTTAACTGTCTGTGTGGCTACAGTTCAGAGACTTTTCTAACATGGTTACATCCCTCAAGCACAGTTTCCCCCAGTGTTTTATAAGCCTGGCAAGCTTCAAACTTGTTGTTACCATTTATGAAGTTTGAAACTCAGGCTAGCAGTAACAACTATTTGGCCTACCTACAAAGCACAAGAAATATTGTTCGAGTTTGAGCTCCCCCTTGTGGTAAATAAATGAAAACATGTACATGCTGACCAACATAATCAGTTTTTATTTTATTTTGGAAAAAGCTTTAGACTATGGTGGATTGAAAAATTTGGACAAACAAAAGACATGACAATGGTCATCTGTGAATATTTTGACATTTTTTTGAGACATTATTGATTTTTAATAAATTTCTGAATATATTTCAGTATGACTAACACTGCTACGACAAAGGATAATTTCTTCAACAAAAGCTGTTGAGTGTGGACATTTACTGTAACAGCATTGAAACTAGGGACATTACATTTGGAATCATAATTGAATTTAAGACATATTTTAGTAATTTTTTATGTACTATTGATTTTTTTATTATTTTAATTACTTGGCCAAGTGTGCCATGAAATGGCATTTAACAATTTTCTATTGAAAACGGAATTCGTCTAGGGACGTGGCGATAAATGCATATTATTGCAGATGAAGACTTGATCATCTGAGAATTTTTTGCATGAATAATGGCCATTTCTTTGGCTCTGTGTGGTATCCATTGCCAGTTAGATTTTCCTTCCTGAGATTTCTTAAGAATTTATACCATTGCGTTTTACGGAATGCCTTTGAATATGCACCATACTGAAAAATTTCAACTCATTCCGCTGGCTGAAAGACGCAGTTAAGCCACCCCAGCGGAATGTCGGGAGTGAAGTGCGCGGAGAGGGGCGGAGCATGGAGGCTTGGAACCCATTGATAACTGTTTGCAGTTTTATTTGTATTTTTGTTTTAAAAAGTATTTCAAAAGTACCTTTTTGGTTTTTTACAGTATATCACATAATAAATACCCATATTTTCAACTTTCCTGTCAACTTTAATCTTTTATTTTTTTTTTACTAAATCACGGTCGGCCAGCGAACGGCTACCTACCACCGGGCTTAGCCTCTAGTCTGGGGGAAACCCTGCTCAAGCCTTGTGTAACAGCAGGTGGGAGGCAGAGCGGCTGTTGATCCACATTGTTAAAACAAAACAGACTTGATGCTGGGTTCATACGTATTCACTGACTTTGAAGCTAAGCGGGGGGAAAAAATAGGGGGTTGAACTTCTCGTGAATTTGTTTGAGGTGACAGGAAACGTCTCAAACTTTGGGACGATGTGAAAGTAGTGACAAAATTTGACAACACAAGCTGTTTATCTGTGTTCATCAGTGTGAGCAACTTTATCTCTGATGGGGGGGCAGGCGGGCGGACTGGGGAACTAACTTTCTATGACTCAGGCTCTAAAGCCCTTTTTCACTGGCTCTAATACAGAAGCCCTGCTCTACTCGGCCTGGCTTGGCTCAGCTCTATAAAAAATGCATCGAATTTCCACCGGCCAGTTTGGTCAGTAGCAGAGGAACGCCTCCTTGTGTTGTGGGGGGCGGTGTGGGGGTGAGTGTGCGCTAACCAAACTTGGCGTCATTTGTGGAGACAATGGAAGTGCTATGGACAACTTTGGCCCTGTGTTTTTGCTGTTTTTTAAACTTATGAGGATTCTCCTGAGACTTCAGGAAGAGAGGCGCAGTGGAAGAAATGCTCTGGATGCCGCGATTATTGCATGGAGTAGCACAGCTGTTATCCGCCAGAGATTTCAGGCTTTACAGCGCCTTCAGCTGGGGGACAGACTGCATAATTGTTGCAGGATAAGCTAATGCTGTTGTTTATATTTCTACGGTTTGGTCTTTATGCTTGCATCTGGCCACACCCATGACCAATAAGTGAACAGGAGCTAAAAGCAGTGCCGGCCTGCTGTCCCTACTCCGAAGCAGGGACAAAAAAAGCAGGGACAGGCCTTGAAAAAATGCCTGTGGAAACGCGTGCAAAGCAAGCCAAGTAGAGTGGAGCCGGGACCTTTAGAGCCGGTGGAAAAGGGGCATAAGACAAACTCCTTTTTTAGATGAATCAGGAAATACTTTTTTTTTTTTAGCCATCCATCCATTGTCTTCCGCTTATCCGGGGTCGGGTCGCGGGGGCAGCAGCCTAAGCAGGGAGACCCAGACTTCCCTCTCCCCAGCCACTTGGGCCAGCTCCTCCGGGGGAATCCCAAGGCGTTCCCAGGCCAGCCGAGAAACATAGTCCCTCCAGCGTGTCCTGGGTCTTCCCCTGGGCCTCCTCCGGCCTCCTCCTCCCCCGGAACACCTCACCAGGGAGGCGTCCTCACCAGATGCCCAAGCCACCTCAACGTGGAGGAGCAGCGGCTCTACTCTGAGTCCCTCCCGGATGACCGAGCTTCTCACCCTATCTCTAAGGGAGAGCCCAGACACCCTGCGGAGGAAACTCATTTCAGCCGCTTGTATTCGCGATCTCGTTCTTTCGGTCACTACCCAA
>NC_051438.1:2212476-2217515 GCF_001649575.2 Kryptolebias marmoratus
CTTGGGGCAGGACATCTTCCCCGACCCGGAGAAGGCACTCTACCCTTTTCCGGCTCAAGACCATGGCCTCGGATTTGGAGGCACTGATCCTCATCCCGGCCGTTTCACACTCGGCTGCGAACTGCTCCAGTGAGAGCTGTAGATCACGGTCTTTTTTAGCTTTTTGTGAAATTGAGTTTGACCTCCCGGAGTTCAAAGGTCACACAGCTTTAATAAGAAGGTCATGTATAGTTAAAGTACAATTTTAAGGTCTGAAGAGACTCAGCAGCAATCAGACAGGAGAGACACCAATCAGCTGAATTTGTAACAAAACCTCCAGGAGTGCTAAATAAAAGAATATTCTAGTACATATATCTCTATTTTGAAGTTTTCTTAAAAATATTTCTAAAATCTCTTCTTGTGTGTTGAGAGTACTGTTACACTCCTGCTTTTTAACTTTCAGATTTAGTTATCTTTGGCATTTTATATTGATGCTACTAAAACAGGGGTGGCCAATCCTGGTCCTCGAGGGCCACTATCCTGCAAGTTTTCCTTGGTTCTCTGCTCCAACACACCTGATTAACAGGTTTCTGCAGAACAAGAAGAGGTAATTTAACCCCTGAATCAGGTGTGTTGGAGCAGAGGAACAAGGAAAACATGCAGGATAGGGGCCCTTGAGGACCAGGATTGGCCACCCCTGTACTAAAAGATGTGTTTTGCAACAGGCTGGAATTCACACATTTAATCATGTCGATTTCATATAAAACCACAATTTAAAGCCAGGACTGATGCATGCAGTAACCTACTTCTGTCTGTAGGGGGCGCCTATGAGCTGATTGCCTTTTCAGAGGTGACTGAGGTAAGTGATGACGTTCAAACTTTGTCATTAATAACACATTTAAGACAGAATACATTCAGCATGCATCTTAATTGTTGCCGTGAGTGAATGTGATTCTGTCAGACTGCTTCATCACAAACTTCACCGCACATCACTGGTACTAATAAATGCTGTTATGCTTCTTACTATTACTTTGTTGATCAGTGAGACTGTCAGGAAGCTCCTGCTCATATACTCCTTCCCTCTTCTTGTAAACAGACTGCAGCTATTTTCTGCTGTCATTAGAAAACTGAACTCTGAGTTGTGTTGTGTTTTTAGATTTATCCAGTTGCTTGTGTTGAAAGTGCAAAATGTTGACTCTTCTCTTGACAGCTTTGAAAATAATTTGCAGTCAGTTTGATTTTGTCATCGCTGTCCACTTTGAAATCCCTTCACACGGCTTCTTCTTTTGGTGTTTATTGGCAGTTTCACAACTTTATGGTTCATTACCACCACAAAACTAAGGAGTGTAGATCAGGACAGACAACTCAAAAAAACACTACTCCTTTTCTGCATGAGAGGTGAATGTGCTGAAACACTTGAGTATCAGTATACTGTATTGATCCTTGTATCTGTGCTTCCCTAAATTTAGCATATTGGATAATTAAATGCTTAAATCTGCAGGTTAATGAGCATATTTAACAATTTCCTCTACTGAGATCAAAATTCTTTTACAGGAATGATTTTTAGTCAGGACTGCTATTTCAGAAATGCTGAAATTTTTACAAAATAGTGTATTGTGGTTATACTTTGCAATTAAAATGGCCACATTTAATCTAAATGCATTATATCATCTGAGAAATTATTTAATTTAATTATTATTTTTGTCAATCTGATAATTAACAATTTAGTTTTTCGGTTTGTTACAATATCTAACATCTGTCCGACAACATACATTTTCTTTAGTTTGATTTTTCTATCTAGGATATCATCAGGAAAAACTAATCCATGAACAATAACCTGGGGGCTGATATCTTGGATTAAAGTGTTTTGTGAAAGAGCTTTATGATTACCAAAAATTCAACTACCCAGAGTACTGATACCAGACTGGAGGCTTAAAGGGACAGTCTGGTCATTTTTGAAATTATGTTCTATCAAATAGTTATCAATAATACTTCATCAGCCATGACATCAGACATTGTGCACAGAGTTTAAAGAAAAAAAGCAAAAGTGTTCCTCCAGGCTAGGCTAGCCAAACCCAATGAAAATAATACCACCAAAGGTTGTGACATTTTTCAGGATTATAAAACAATTCTTGGCAGAATGATAGGGCTGTGTTTAGCACTGTCGCCTAACAGCAAGAATGTTGCCGGTTTCCTTCCCAGCCTTTCTGGGTGGAGTTTACATGTTCTCCCCATGCAAGCCCCCCCAGGTACTCTAGTTTCCTTCTACAGACCAAATACTTTCATGTTAGGTCCATTGGTAACTCTAAATTGTTCCTAGGTGTGAATGGCTGTCTGTCTCATTTGTCTTTGTGATGGAGTGGAGACCTGTCCAGGGTGTAGCCAACCTCTTACACAGTGACTGCTGGAGATAGGCACCAGCTGCCCCACGACCCACCAAGGAACAAGCAGGTAAAGACAATGGATGGATGGATACAACTCTCTCAAAAACGGCATACTGGTGTGAATGAACACTATATCAGCTAATATTAAACCTCTGATCACCACATTTAGTCAGTCCAAAAGCTTACTGACCTCCCTGTGGACTGATACATTTAGCCACCTCAGGAGATCAACATCTGTGTAGTAACACTGTTCAGTTTAGAAAACAGTGACAAACTAGACAAACTGTGTCATGTAAAAATGTAGAAGTTAAAAACACCTGTATGTTGTTTTTGAGTTGTTTAATAGCCTGAGAACCAATAAAAAGGGGCCCTCGTTTTGCTAGTCATCAGCCTAGCCTGGATGAAGATTTCTGCCCTTTTCTTCATACTCTGTGACCAGTTCACAGCTGATAAGATACTACCTACTGATAATTATTTGACAGAACCTGTTCAACTGCTTCACTGACATGTATGTGTGCTGATCCTTACCTTGGCTTGTTTCCCCTCCATGACGGCAACACACGAGTTAGTTGTTCCCAGGTCAATGCCAATGACTGCGCCCTTGATGGCTTCAGACCTGCACCACACACACTTATCACACACTGAGCAGTGATGCTCACATCACAGGATGGTATCTAATCCAGATATTCAACAACTTCTATGCGAGCTATGTTAAAAACTTAACATCAACTATACTGTAGCTATTTTAAAGCGTTTATAAGTCACTTCCAGCCTCAGCAGTATGTTTGTTTTACAGATGATACTCACGCGTAGTCTCTTCTGGACATGGCTCTGAGAGCATCCGGCTGGAAGCCACTCCAGCATGCCTGTGAGTTAACAGATACAAGTAAAAATGGGTGCAAATTATTTTGTTGTTAGATTTTACTTTGGGGTTGATACAACTTAAGAGTAAGACGTATGTGGCAGAACAATGTTTAAATGTGGCTAAAATCAGCTTATGGGTTCCCGAGTGACTGAGCTGAGGGCCATGATCACTGAAGGTCACAAACCCTTTCTCTACACCATCGAAGCGCCTCTTATGTTTATAATATGACAAATTTCTGCTCGAGGGGAAAAAAACTCGCCCAATCATTCATTTAAATTTATTAAAATACATGCATGTCAAAGGCGGCGCGTGGTGAGCTGATACTGCACACGCTAGTTTACTGCGAAGACGTGAGCTAAGAAGTACACTAAACTCAAAACATTATGGGAAAAGCTGTCATTCAAAATGGATATATTTACTAAATTTGCCGATATCACATACCGCCTCTTCAAAAATAAAACAACATAGAGGGAGGCCTGGCATTTGATTTGAGACCTGAAGTCGCCTCATGCTAGCATGCTAGGCTAACTGGTAAAATTTCCGGCAAAGCTTGGCACTTGGGGTTCGTAAAACTGTCAAATGCGACTGTATAACTCTTACCTTCCAGACAGAAGACGACCCATTTCTCGAGCAGCTCCTCATAGGCAAAGTCCTTAAAACGTTTCTAGCGACACTAAACATTTTGACACCCGGTTTAACAAGCTAACCAAATTTGTTACAGAAGAATCAGACAAAACTGCAACGCCACTTAATGTTAAAAGTGACCTTAAAACTGTGTACCAGCGTAGATTTAAACTAAGACAGTCTCCTCTCTGCGTGACCAGGTGCAAAGTACATCACACTCAAGCCCGGGGTGATAGCTTAAGACTTGACCGCAACAGTGAACTGCGAAGCTTCTTCTGGAATTATCCAACACATGTTGCATCAGGACCCCAAGATAGGTGTTTCATTTACTGCCGGAATAAAATTCAAGAACATTTTGTTTTATAATCTATTTTAAAGCTTATTATAAATTATTCGCATGGATTTACTTGACACCATGGTACCAACAAATATTAACCTTTTTTACGTGGGTTAAATGACCTAAAGATCGATTTATTCTTCAAGATGGTTTTGGCCCGAATAGGACAGACACACGCAGTGGGCATGTGAAGGTCATGATGCAACTGTGTCTATGATGAGGTTTCACGTGACGTGAGTTACATCAGAGATGCTGTTTCGACGTAAAATCGGTGACACTCGTTTTGTTCATAAAGGAGCCTGTTTGCACTTATCTCACCAGTCGCTACTAACCGTGCACACATTTAAATTAGGATGCATAATAATGACAACCAAACAAATTTACAATACAAAACGAAAGATTAGGAGAAAAAAAAGATTCACACAAATGATTCTCCAGTTCAGTCCGGTGTTCTGTTGGGCCAGCATACGTTGTCAGATCACCATACGTGTAGCAAAATCTGTATGATAAGTATGCTGTGAGATCACCATATGCTTTTATTTAATTAGTCATATTATACTTTATGATGATCTGACAGGTTAACTGCTAAGTCAGGCTGTCAAATATGGGGCGCCGTTTGTAAACGAGCTTGTGCTCAAAATTCATGCCTAAATTTTGTCACATTTAGCTTCAAACACTGTTTAAAAATGTAGTGTGGGCTTTCTGATGTCACCTTTTACAACATTTAGCTAGTTAAATGTAATTGTTACAGCTACATGCTAAATATAAATCTAAATCCTAAATGTTATATCTAAATGTTAAATGTTATATCTAAATGTTAAATGTTAAATCTAAATGTTAAATGTTATAT
>NC_051438.1:2217722-2222399 GCF_001649575.2 Kryptolebias marmoratus
ATATTGTAATAAGGTCATGTACTAATGAACCGAGCAGATATTTGAGACTTTCAAAGCCACATTCTCGCCTAAAAATGTTGTAAAAAATCATGTTGTGTCACTTAAAGTGTAATATAGCAAAATAATTTGTCGGCCGGGCGGGGGTCGCTGCTCTGCAGAGAGGCTGAGGTTCCGAGGTTCGGGCGCGGACCGAGAGCAGCCGGGCGCGCGGCGCCCCTCGACGTGATCCAATTTGGTATTTTCACCTTGGTGTGGCAACAGTGTGGTTGCAATGTCAAGTCTAGCCTGCAACATGTCATCAGGTCCGGTGTTGACTGACTGTAGGCTTCCCACCTTAAAGTATTTTTCTGCAAACTATAAAAATTGTGAATTTAAGTTTAAAATCTTATTGATCTGGAAAGATTGTGTCGTTGTTTACTTGTACCTTCAAAATCAAAATGCCGCAACTGCTGGAATCCTGTTGAAGCCTATGCAGCAGACTGCTGATACTCCAGTTACTCTGGCTGGCATCTTTAGCTTTCAGAAAATTTCTGTGCATTTGCAGAAGTACTTACAAACGAGAATAAAACCACAATAAAAAGTGCTAAAGGACTGACTGATTATGATATGTTTAAATCACCTCCAGTTACGGAGAAGCCTTCTTTCGTAATTTTTCTCATGGCCCATGGGGTCTATCACAATGATGTTTTTAAGATCCATCCTGACAATCTGTTGGATTTTTTGGGAAATACTACATCAGATGTTATATATATATATATATATATACATACACACACACACACACACACATCTCTATATGTATGTATGTGTACACACACACACACACACACACACACAGATATAAATAGAGGTATGCACAGAAATTTAGATCGCACCAGGAGACATCCTGGGATGGGGAGACATCCTGGGATACATCTATGTATGCATAAAAATAGCTGCATTCAAGTAGTTTTGGAAAGACAGTGAACTTACCACTAAAAGCCAGTGATCTCCCACTTTTACAGGGCACATCCAAATGGAGGCATCGGGGAACACCATCTTTTGAAATGACAGGAAACACCCTTAATCTTACTTCATTTTCTCTAAGGTAGGAAGATATCATATCGAATAATTACCTTTTGAACACCCCGGTACTGCCCAAGATGGAATATAGGTGATGCAATGACTGCATCCATTCTTTGTACAAGTATCTGAAAAGAAATAATAATTGTGAATGATAAAAGGTCATAAAGTGCAAAGGCTAGAAATAAACTTTTCAAAAGAAAATCTTTATACCTTGCTCTTCTCAAGAAGAAGATACAGATATGCATCTATGACCTGTTTAAAGAAATCAGATTCAAATGATTTTCTAGATGGATTGCATTGGAAAAATACTGACTTCCAAGAACATGTAGTCTTACTTCATCTGGCAACTGGCCATGTCCACAGAGTGTTCTAAAAGATGTGTCATACAACTTGGGGCCAACAAGGGCTTCAATTTGCCCTAAGTCTTTTAAGGACCACAGTTGAAGTACTGCATCAAAAAAAGCAATGTTAATATTTTAATATATAATATTAAAATATAAGATATAAAATATAAGCTTACAGATCTGAAACAATCAATAGAATTTCAGACGAACAATGAGAACATATGCAGACAAGACCAGGAACAGGTCATTGAACAAACATGCAAAAAAACTGACCAACTGGTCAGGAAAGGACTACCACACTTTGCTGCTGAATAGTACTCTGTGACATCCTAGGAGAAGGCAAGGGAGACATCTTGGGAGGGGGTGAGGGAGACATCTTGGTGGGGGGGACAACCTGGGAGGTGGTGAGGAAGACATCTTGGGAGGGGGTGAGGGAGACAGCTGGGAAAATGACTGGATCACCTTAGCAGGGTCCTGACCCCCGTCTTTGTCTGTATTTGCATTGTTTCCACTTTGCCCACATACCTTAAGTGAGAAGGTACAAGACAGAGTGTCAGTAATGACACTGTCTTGTACCTTCTCACTTAAGGCAAAACCCTCACCTACCTTGTCTCCCTCATTGCCTCTTTTGTAGGGCTTTATGTGAGTGACACTGTATTTTGTTTTCAGAATTTTTCCCTTCATTGTTTTTAACACAGCTGTGTTCCCCAAAAGTTCATGTAAGACATAAGGACCGGAAAAGTCAGTCTCCATCCTTGCTCCTTTCCTACTTCTCTTTCTGTTGTTGTATAGCAGAACTTCATCCCCTTCTATGAATTTGAAATCTTTGTATTTTTTGTTTGCCCTGTTTGCAAACGTGTCCCTCATTTTTTTCTGTGCAAGTTCCATATTCTCGTGTACCTTCATGTTTCTATCTCTCTTGATTTTCTCTCTCTTTTACAAATTTGTTGTATTCTGTTGGCAGAACAACTGAAGCAAGCTATATTGTAAGAACAGAGACAAAATAGCATTCAAAACACTACTGATAAAAGTTTAGAAATAATCAAAGTCAGTATTGAAAAATTAAACAATGCATATTAAAGGGGCATTATTATGTTTTTCCTAGAAACATAGTGCCATTTTATACCACAATCAGCTATTTTTCTCGTAGTTAAAAAAAAATGCTGTATATATAAAAAAAAAAAAACTTAAAGACACTTTACTTGAGATCATAGTTAGATCTGATGATATGAAATTGGGCTTTACAACCATTTTTTGTAGCGTTTGACTGAGAAGTACATCGTATGATCACACAATAATATGCCACAGTTATGACAGGCAGAATCTTACCAGCATTTCCACAGGAACCTGTGAGGGGAACTTAGCCTCTCTTCCATACATCAGAATGAAAGTTGAGAATTTTGTGGTTGTTTGGATTTTTGTCATCAGTGAAAACAAAATAGCATTAAGATATTGGTCCCAGTCTTCCTGCCTGTGATTGACGAGTTTTCTTAGGGCCCTAGAAAGAACAGTCAGTTTAACATTTTTCCATTAAGAATACTTTAATTATGTGTAAGGGAGGCCAAACTTCACAAAGCTCAGAGAAACATGTTATGTTGAAAACATAATGATGTTATAATTTCTTTCTTACCTTTTAATGTTGTCATTATTTTTTTCATCCAAACCATTTGTTTGGGGATGATTTGCTGCAGTGACACTCCTTTCTATTGAAAGGAGTTCACGGAGTCTGCTGTTGATCTAAAAGAACAATGAAGCACATTGTAATTACCTTTGTTACCTTTGAAGCTTCACAGAACTATAAGCTTTTTACATGTGGCTTACTTGATTCACAAACTCTCGGCCCTGGTCAGTGAAAATACGGTCAGGACAGCCGTGTCGATAAATGATGTTGCACAAGTTTTTGCAGACTTCCTCAGCTGACTTGTTTTTCAAAGGGAAAGCCTCCACCCACTTTGAAAAGTAGTCTGTGGCTGTCAGTATGTATTGATAGCCAGAAGATGTCAAGGGGAGGGGACAAGTCAGATCTATTCCAACCAGCTCCCACACATCTGACACCTGTTGGAGATTATTTTTTATGAACACCAATAGCATAGAAGTAATAAACTGTAGGAATTTGACAAGGCTTGGCAGGTTAGGATTCAGAACACGCAAACAACAACAAAGTTTTAAGGATTTTATTAGTAGTGAAACGCTATCAGGATTACCTAAAGCCTGGACTGGAGCTTTGGCGGGGCAGCAGGGGATCACCCAGACAGGTAAGCTAGTGGCAGTCTCTGAGGTAAAGTCTTTTGAAAAGGGGGCTAGGCAGTAATCAGAGTCCAGGGGCAGGCGAGGGTTGAGAACTAGGAGATCAGAGATCGGCAGACAAATCCAGAGAAGCACTAACCAGTAAGCGAAGTCCAGAGAGGAAGAGCAGGGTCTGTTTCCAAAAGGCAGAGTCAGAGGAAGTATCCGACAAGGAGCAGGCAGTAGTCGAGGGTCAAGGTACAGGCAGGGGTTCGGAAACGTGGCAGGCATGAACTGTGGAACACTGGACATTTACTTGGATGAACCTTTCAATAATCTGGCAACTGTGAGCTGTGGACTTAAATACAGGAAGTGACAGGTGAAGCTGATGAGATTGATTGTGGTGGCATGGCAACAGAGGCGTGGCATTGGCTATGGAGAAGTACTGGAACTGTGAGCAGGAACAGTGAAACTGTGACAGAAAGATATTAATTGTTCTTGTTTTTGTGCATGTACAGAATCCTGACTCCGCTCGTTGCCACTCCGATCTGCTCCCAGCCGTCTCTGGAAGAAGCTGAAGAACCTCGTCCGCAAACTAGTCTGTACCTGAGCCTGTCTGCCTCCAACCTACCTGAAAACCTACTCACCCAAGTCGCATCTCCTCGTAAAATACTTACCTTTGGAATCCGGATTTGTTCCTCCAAACGACTCCCGCTGGATCCAACTGTAAGGACCAACTCACCTGCTAGGCCTTTAACTTCCACACCTCCACAGGTAAACCTGATACCTGAACTCCTCTCTTCCAGATCAAAACCTGCCTGTATGATATCACTGTAAATAAATATCACTTACCTTCCACTGTTCTCTGTGCCCGTTTGTTCCTGGGTCGCTCTACTTTGACAAACCTGAAATCCTAACAATAAGCGTTGATTAACACTTTTAAACATAAAAGCACAAAATCATTTTAAGAAGACATTTTCCAGCAATGACAAAAGTTGAACAGCATCAGATGTTATTAGTTATTACTTTATAACAGTTTCCT
>NC_051438.1:2222499-2241882 GCF_001649575.2 Kryptolebias marmoratus
GTAGACAGATCAAACTTCAGAGGTGGACTCCTCACATCTTTAGGACCAGCCCTTTATGATTCCTGTCTGCAACTGATCAGCTCTTGGAGCCATCTTGGTTCAGCNCCGGACGCACACCGTGGCAGGCCCCGTCAAAGTTTCTCCAGGAACTTTCTAGTTATTATTATTATTATATCATTACCATCATAGAAAATGTTGTGTCTGTTTAAAATATAAAAACCTTACCATGAATGCTAAATTTGGAATGCTAAATTTTTTTGTTGTTTTTTTTTGTTGTGCCAATTTTGCAGAGAAATGTTGAGAGTTATACAGTTTTAAAGTGGTGGAACAGAATCCAGTCCTGTGGAGGAACTCTGCAGTAAGCTGCAACCCGTTTCCACTGCCTTCCAACCCCTGGAGCGGGTTAAAGCCCTGCAGCTTGAGCATGAGGTGAGTGGCGAGTACTAACACAGGCGGGGGGCCTGGGAGACAAACAGCAGGAGTCAGAGTCAGTAGAAGGGGACTTTAGGGTCAGAGTACATTCCTATTGAAGAAAAAGGGATGAAGCACAAAACGAATACCACACAAACAGTCACATAGGCGCGCAAAGGAAGGTTAATGAGAAGATGATGCAAGTTGAAGAAGACGGCGACGGCTGGAAGAGTGTGAGGGTAGTTATCAGCGAGCATGTTGAGTACCTGAGCGCTGGAGAAGAAGTGGATTTTTAATCGAGATGTTCATGCTGGAGCATTCAGAGAAGGCTCGTAAAGGGTTCAGAGTAAACAGTATTTCTTTAAGTTCATTCAGTGTGTTGCAAAAGAAATCTCCAGATATAAAAATGTTTAAATCCTTCTGATTATGCTGAATTACCAGTTTCACTTCAGGTGGCATCTCACTGAGCTGCGACTGTTAAAGATTCAAAACAAACAACTGACAGCTTTTTAAAAAATCCCTTCATAGTTTTGTGCGAACAACTCGCAAGACTGAACTCTTCGCTGTGCACATTATTTTGTTGCACACATTGGTGGTTGATGATTAAATCTGCGGGAGTACAACCCTAGAAATGAAAACCAACAGATCTCAACCAGTTTTTCTAAATGCTGATTCAACATTCAAGCTATTATTTTCTTGTACGCGTTTATGTAGTCAAACTACTTCTGCACACTTTGTGATATTTTAGCTATTCATAAATGAAAACATTCATCTTAATTTAGCATGTTGGGCTACGACTTTTAGCATTTCTGACCCTTACATTTTTAATTTTTTTTTATTATACTTTATTTATAGTTTTTCAGATTCAAACAAATAAGGCAGACAAATCGTTTTCTTTTTTTTTAAACTACATACAAAGTTGCTGTGTGCATCATCGATTTTCCCTCTGTAATAAATTTGAACAGATGTCATCACATCCAGCAAAGCCAGCTACCCTTTTCACAAATTGACCGTTTCGGCTCTGTTACTACCTCACTTCACAGCACAAAGGAAAGGTGCATCAAGGATGGTTTGACTTCAACTCCTCTCACTGACTCAGTCCATTCAGAAATCACATCAAGGCAACTAGAAGGCCTCTAAGTTCCAGCCTGAAGTGTCTTTTGCAAGAGTCTTCTATCTTTCCTCATCCATTTTTCAACTTTTGATATGAAACGGCACTACAACCGAACAAGAGAAAAACTGTCAATAAATGCATAAATAAAGAGCTGCTATGGGAACCCAGATGTCCATGCAGGTAGTGGGTACTCTACATGTAAAAATTTATTTTTTTAGAAGCGTCAGTGCTTCATTAAAGAAATATCACCAGACGCTGCAGCATAAAGCTTCAGTTGGCAGCTATCTGCTGCCATTTGTGGCAGTCATAAATGAAAATCATGGAGACATATTTATGTGTGTTTTGCCCTTAAGTCAACTCTATCTGTTTTCAAAATACTTCATGAAACACTGGATGGATTTTAATGAACATTTCAGAAAGTAACCACAGGGTGTACATTTACAATTGTTTTACTTTGGACCCAACCTAATACAAGATGGCCACCACATCTAATCAGACTTAGACAACACAAAAATATTCAGTCAAATTTACAGATATTGACATAAAATTTAGTAGTAGCATACAGTCATTCACAACACATATTGATGCTTTTATTGATGTCATAAATAAATCATGGTCAATTTAATTGCCCTTCAAAAAATTTTTGAAAAAAGTTTCTTTAATGTCAAAGCGAAATCAAATCCTTACAGAGAAATACCCCCCAAAAAATTAATGTAAAATAAGTGACTGTATAAATATTCACCCCCTTTAAAGTGACTGTCCTATTTTAACTAAGAGAAAATATTATAGAAAAGTAGAAGTCAGGGAATGATACAAAAGCATTTCAAAGGCCCTAAACATCCTCAGGAGTTTTGTTAAATCCATCAACAAGACATAGAAGGGCTATGGGACATGTGTAAATCTACCAAGAGCGGGTCATCCTTACAAACTGAGTGAGTGTGAAGAAGGAGAACAATGAGAGAGACCACCAAGCTCTTTGAAGGAGGTCCAAGCTTCAGCAGCTGAGATGGAGAGACTGTACATATAACCACTGTTGATCAGGTTCTTCACCAGTCTGAGCTTTATGGGAGAGTGGCAAAGAGACAGACACTGAGGAAGAAACCTCAGATTATAGCTTGCCTAGTTTGTCTAGACTGTTTAGAGACTTTAGTCAAGACCAGGTCACCCTAAGCCAAAGGTTGAAGATTGATTTTGTAATTGTATCATCAGATCTGCAATCCTATGCCTTGGATATTTGGGTGAAGAGAGGAGCAGAGCTGTCAACTGATCACCTGTACAGGGAGCCTGCCGGACATACCTGGTAAATCCAAACGAGTGGTGAGGGTGAACTCGGACAGTCTAGCGGAGCCCCCTGTCCAAGAGATCCAGAAGAGTTTTTACTTGTCCCAGGGGAGGTTAGGGACATGGAGTCTAAATGGGCCATGCTTGTAACCTCTTTTGTATATGTGGCTTCCAGGAGCTGTGGCCTGAAGGTCACTGGTGCCTGTCACAGCCAAAGGGCAGGCAATCAAATTGATGAAGGAGGCTTAGGAGGGCTTGGCTGTCATACTCCTGAAACAGCTGACAGGTACAGGGTGGCCAGAAGGACTGTAGCTTCTGTGGGTGTGGATGCAAAAACTCAGGTGTGGGGTGTCCATAACTATGGCAGAGGTCACCAATGTAGTTAAAAAGTAGTCCCCCAATGGCAAGGTGCCAGGGGTGGACAAGATTCACCTTGATTTGCTGAAGGCTCTGGATGTTGCGAGGCTGTCATGGTTGACACGTCTCTTCAATGTCGCATGGAGACAGTCGGACAGCACCTGTGGAGTGGTAGACCGGGGTGGTGGTTCCCATTTTTAAAAAGTGGGACTGAGGAGTGTGTTCCAACTATCACGGGATCACACTTCTCTGCCTACCCAGAAAAATTTACTCCAGGGTGTTGGAAGGAAGGCTCCAACCGATTGTCAAACCTCGGGTTCAGGAGGAGCAGTGTGACTTTCAACCCACTTGAGGATCAGATCTGGAGTTGAAAGGCAAAGCTTTAAGAGCTTTACAAAGTGGGTTAAAGGCAACCAGGTTAATGTTTTGGAGTGGTCATCAAATAAGCTTGATCTCGATCCCATAGATAATTTGTGGGCAGAGATGAAAACGTGTGTGAGCAAGGCAGCCTACAAACATGACTCAGTTCCACCAGTTCTCTCAGGAGGATTGGAACAAAATTACAGCAAACTATTGTGAGAAGCTTGTGGAAGAACACACAAAACATGTAACCCAAGTCATACAGTTTAAAGTAATGCTACCAAATACTAAGAATACATGTAAACTTGTGACTTTGGAAAGGGTAATAAAAAGTTGTCTTTCTCATTATTCAGGCATTTACCAAATAAAAATAATTTTAAGAAATCCTAACTGACCCAGACAGAAAAGGTTTAGTCTTATTTAATGTCAGACAGCGAGAAAGAAAATGGCTCTGTGATTTTATAGTGTATTGTAAACATCTGGTTTCAACTGCAATTTATATTTTATATTCCTTCTTCTGGTGGTTCCTAATGAACGGAATTGTTTTTTCTTAGCATCTTCATCTTTCATTTACCACTGTTTCTTTTCAAAACTCACTATCTTGTGTGGTCTCTTGTTTATCACTTTTATCTTTTCTTTTTTGTTTTAAAGCACTTTGTGTTATATACCACAGTGTGAAAAGTCCTTTATAAATAAGTTTGATAAGAAATCTTTCATTATTCATATATTCATCCCCACTACACACAAGCGCGTGAAAAAAAAAACAAGTGACATCCACTTATGTTTTACAATGCATGTTTATTTTGCCCTTTACTCACACATTGCTTAATAATATTGCACAACAAACTTTTTCTTATGCCACAGAAGAGCGCAGACTTGAAATAAACCATTTTAATGCCATCATGAACACCGTAACTCTGAACTTGTCAGAGAGAAGGCCATACTGCTGTGAACATTAAATTGTCTTGTTCTTCTAAACCAGGGCTAGTGTTCATCTGGATTTTCCATCTAGTAGCTGTGTTGGTCCACTGCCTAAAGGTTGGCACAGATTAACAAGTTTTGGGTACATAAGTACATCAACTTAAAAGTGAAATTCATAGAGATGTGTAAAAGACAAAATGGCAAAGACAAAGAGGCCTCAACTTATGCCATGACAATTTGTATCTCATTCCACATCGGCCATTTTACTAGCCCTGAGCAGAGTGGACACTCGGACTCTACCGCTTAGCCTTTTATTTACTCATAAAGCCCCTTATACTCTGGTTATTTTTTAAAACAGATTTTCTGCTGTGTTTGCACCACTTGTCCACACAGTTTTCAGTGAAAAAAACAGACAAATAATAATAATAAAAATTTCTATAGTAGAAATAAACAAAACAAAACAAACCTCAACAATGAGTCAGCAGCCTGGCATGTGTAACCCATTGTTCCTTTATGCCCTAGAAACTAAAATAATGAAGCTGTTATTACCTTTTTTTTTTTGCATATCTCACCTCAGCCATTCAGCTTTGATTGTGTGATGAAACAGTTAGAACAAGAAAATTGTTCATTTATGACAGTTAAAAAAGTTACAACTGTTTTAATAAATCTTGCATTCAAACCAAAACAGTTTTTCTTTTCATTTGATATGTTGTTAATGTGGATGTTCTCCAGAAACTGAACCACATCCGGTGGAATACAGACAGAAGGAAGTTTCCTGCAAGTCATAGTAGGCCTCATCCACACAGGAATATTTTTTATTCCAAAACAATTTTTTCATTTGTCATTTCTAAAAATATATTTGTAAACACAACCCTGTTTCTACAAAATGTTTTCATCCACACAGAAAACAACCCTAATCGCTGTAGTATCTATGCCAGACCTGTATGTGGTGTTGTAATGCTGCTACAAAAATACACCAGAAACAGTAAAGATGTAGAGAATGCATGTACATAAGGCTTACATGTTAGGTAGGGACCAAAAGGCTGTACATATTGTACAGTCCATGGTTTGAAGTGTTAATAACAAGAAGAAAAAGACTAGGACGGTGAAAACAAGAGCATGAACTGAGTCTTTTTTGTGGACTGACGATGAAGAACTTCTACTTTGTGTAACATTAAACTATAAGACCACAAATGTGTGGGACAGTATTAACTGGGAGCTGTGTCAATCCAAACACGAGGACATAATGATTTCAGGCCTAGTATAAAGTGAGGGTTCTTCTCACATTGTTCAAAGGATATACAGTGGAGCAAAACAGTATTTAGTCAGCCACTGATTGTGCAAGTTCTCCTACTTAGAAAGATGAGAGAGGTCTGTAATTTTCATCATAGGTACACTTCAACTGTGAGAGACAAATCCAGGAAATCCCATTGTAGGATTTTTAAAGAATTTATTTGTAAATTATGGTGGAAAATATGTATTTGGTCAATAACAAACAAGCAAGATTTCTGGCTCTCACAGACCTGTAACTTCTTCTTTAAGAAGCTCTTCTGTCCTCCACTCATTACCCGTATTAATGGTACCTGTTTGACCTCATTATCTGTGAAAAAGACACCTGTCCACAGCCTAAAACAGCCAGACTCCAAACTTAACCATGGCCAAGACCAAAGAGCTGTCGAAGGACACCAGGAAGAAAATTGTAGACCTGCACCAGGCTGGGAAGAGTGAATCTACAATAGGCAAGCAGGTTGGTGTGAATAAATCAACTGTGGGAGTAATTGTAAGAAAAAGGAAGACATACAAGACCATTCATAATCTCCCTCAATCTGGGGCCGCACACAAGATTTTATCCTGTGGGGTCAAAATGATCGTGAGAACGGTGAGCAAAAATACCAGAACTACATGGGGGGACCTGATGAATGACCAGCAGAGAGCTGAGGCCAAAGTAGCAAAGACTACCATCAGTAATACACTATGCAGAGAGGGACTCAAATCCTGCAGTGCCAGACATGTCCCCCTGCTTAAGCCAGTACATGTCCAGATCAGTCTGAAGTTTGTCAGAGAGCATATGGATGATCCAGAAGAGGACTGGGAGAATATCATGTAGTCTGATGAAACCAAAATATAATTCTTTGGTAAAAACTCAACTCATAGTGTTTGGAGGAAGAAGAAGAATGCTGAGTTGCATCCCAAGAACACTATACCTACTGTGAAGCATAGAGGTGGAAACATCATGCTTTGGGGCCGTTTTTGTGCGAAGGGGACAGGACGACGGATCTGTGTTAAGAAAGGAAGGAATGGGGCCATGTATTGTGAGATTTTAAGCCAAAACCTCCTTCCATCAGTGAGAGCATTGAAGATGGAACATGGCTGGGTCTTCCAGCATGACAATGATCGGGCAACGAAGGAGTGGCTCTGTAAAAAGCATTTCAAGGTCCTGGAGTGGCCTAGCCAGTCTGCAGACCTCAACTCTAAAGAAAATTTGTGGAGGGAGTTGAAAGTCCATGTTGCCCAGCAACAGCCCTAAACATCACTGACATCTGCATGGAGGAATGGGCCAAAATACCAGCCACAGTGAGTGCAAACCTGGTGAAGATTTACAGGAAATAAATGACCTCTGTCATTGCCAACAAAGGTTAAGTTACAAAGTATTAAGTTGAACTTTTGTTATTGACCAAATACTTATTTTCCACCATAACTTACAAAGAAATTCTTTGAAAATCCTACAATGTGATTTCTTGGATTTTTTTCTGCCTCATTTTGTTTCTCATAGTTGAAGTGTACCTATAATGAAAATTATAGACCTGTCTCATCTTTCTAAGTAGAAGAACTTGCACAATCAGTGGCTGACTAACTACATTTTTGCCCCACTGTAAGGGTAATTATTTATACACAAGTGCATACTATTCCCATTTCCCACATTTTAAAATCTATATTTGATATATACTGTAGTTTTTTTCTGAAACGTTTGTGTTTTTTACAGTTAAATACGGTGATTAAAACCTTTTTGGCCTTTAGTGTAATAATACATAGTTCTCACAAGTCTTGGCTGGAAGTGATATTTTCACCATGTTGGTAGGTAAGTGCTAGACAACTAAATGCAGGTATTCACTACTATATACTCTTGACCAATGTGCGGGGGAAAGATATATGCAGGCGACGGCTACTGTCTGGAGTGACCCATATGAGCTGAAAAAGTGAGAAACGTTGGACGAGCCCCACATTTTGTCACCCATCTCATACTACGACATTGTGAATTATTTAGTGTACATGGAGAGCTTACACCATAGACCATCTGCATGGTTAAAACATCCTTTAACCCAACATGAATCAACCATTGTGACTACAGTTAAAAACAGATCGGGATTAAAAAAAATGTCTCCTCTGCCGTGGCTGAAGCTCTTGTCTATTGCAATGATGACAAAACGGGGAGTGTCCAGAAGTGTGACGTCACATGGAAACTATGTATAAGGGGTTTTAGTTCTTAAGACAATGATTTTGCTCATCAACCTTGCCTGTTCATTTAAGTAACACAGTTTATGAAGGTTTAGCTGTAGTTGAGAAACTACCATGTGCAGCACAAACACAGGCATGTAATTTGTTACTGTTCCAGTCAATGTGTCAGCCATGCCTGGGGTTGTAAATTACATTAGAGGCTGGTTTATGATATAGTTTTCAAAAGGTTGTGTTTAGATTGTCCACATAAAGTTGTGTGGCATTTTAAAATGTTTAAAAATCCATTTTCAAAAAATACCATCTTAGGGGCTCCTAAAATACGGTTTCTGTGTGGACACAAGGCTGAAACAATAAAAAAAAAAGTATTCACAAGGAACGGTCCTTTGTGGATGAGGCCGCAGAGTGTTTGTTATAGGATATTTAGAGTTTCAATCTATTTGATCTACTTTAATCCAATCATGAACTATGTATTGGGTCCTTGAATGACTTTAAATCTCAATGTTTTTCTGTTTTGTCTTTAGTAGAAAATATATTAGTACGTGATGCAAATATTTTCAGGATTTTGGCATTAAAACAAGGCTATTTTTGAACATTTTGTACAGTTGAACAGAAAACACTGAATCTTGAGTGAGGTTCTTGATATTATGCAATTTGGCTAAATGAGTAAACAAAGTATTATTCCATCAAGGTCTTTAGTCCTATTTTAAGATCAGATTTTGCCATGTTGAGGATTATTTCCATGAGCCAAGCAACAGTTAGATGCTGATAATCAGGCGCAACAATCAAACTGCAAATAGTTAAAAAATACTAAGTAGTGTTAAAGCACAAACAGTGAAGTGTAGCCTCTTCACTTGATGTCATTTATTTTAGTTTTTTTCTTTTTCCTGAGTCCTGTCTTCCTTTTGTACTTTCCCACAGCTTATTTTCCTGTCATCAGTGTTTCTCAGCAGCTGCAGCCCCAGCTCCTGGCTCCATTCCCTCCATCACTCAGTGTGACAGTGGTCCCTGACTCCTCGGGAAGTTGACTGAGCGCCAGGGGCTTCTGAGATTTCAGCTTGTGAGCCACAGTCATAAGGATGGCCTCCACATGGTCGCTATTGTGGCAGCTTCCATCTCCTTGGCTGTTTGGGTTTTTTGCAGACGTCTCAAACAGCGGCATGGAGTGGGCATCTGCGAACTGTTGCGCCATGTCCGTGCCCACCTGAATAGAGTCTTGGAGGTCACATTTATTTCCGACAAGGATCCTGGGTACCTCTGAGCCGAGAGCATGTTGCTTACATTCCTCAATCCAGGCAGGAAGGCTGCGGAAGCTGACAGCGTTGGTCACATCATAGACAAACACGACAGCATGCACATTACGGTAATAGTGCTGCACCATGGACTTCCTGAAGCGCTCCTGGCCTGCTGTGTCCCACAGCTGGATCTGTGGAGACACAGAGAGGAAGGCTGAATACAAAAGAAATTAGATGTTTCCTTTGGCATTAAAAATATATATATTTTAGAAATTAATATGAAACAATCACACCAACAAGTTCTTTATATGTGTGTCCAATAAAACCTGACAAATCTTTCATTCTTGTTAGAAAAAAAAAGTTTTATTTTCATCCCAAAAACAATTCAAACCAGTATCCAAGGATGTCCAAGTAGCTGGCCATTCCAGTGCTTTACTGTTGCAGTGGATAAAACACTCAAACCCAACATCCAGGTGCATTTCAAACCCAACAGGACTCTCAGACAAAGGCTGGATCATTCTGAGGAAAAAACTGAGCGGTGTGGTGTCTGCAGTTCAGTGCAGCGAGGAATGTTCTCTTTATTAGAGAAACTAAACAGCTTCTCCACAGAAGCATGGCTCAACACAGGAGAGCAGCTCTTCAGAACAGGTCTCATCTGTTCACCTACACTTCAAGGCTAAGGGACACTCTTCTGAGGACCAAAATGTTCAGATTTAGAACAGACCAGACAGATGGTTAGAGAGGGGGGTGAAGGAAGCCTTTTATGTCAAACAATAGTGCTGGACGATATGACGATACATATTGTGGGGACGATAAAAAGGTGTCTATCGTGCTACTTGTCTTCTATCGTCTCTATCATTTCTAACATAACTTTATCAATTATTCATGCAAATATTTCATAAAATAGGCTACGACGAATGTATTAGTGTTGTCACTTTGCATACACTCAGTTTATGTAAGTGATAAATAAGAATAAAAAATAACTATTTTGCAAAGAAGCCTGGTATTGTGGTTTTGTGATATGATGCAGCTTTACGTTATTTGACTCATATGTGGGTTTGCGACATGCTTTACGGCATTTAACTCATGAGTGCTGAAAGATGGAGACGCATGAAGTATCAAACCCGGGGTCGCAACAAGTGGAGACAGCTACGCAGGCAGCTCAAGAAGAAGGACTTTCACCAAAATGATGGGGTACATCTGTGATTTGGTTACATTTAGAGTTCAAGCAGTCCGACACGGAGCAGAAAACAGTCATTTGCAAACTCTGCTACAAGACTGTTTCCTCATCCGACGCCAACACAACAAAACCTCTTCTATCACTTAAAGAAGAACCATGAAAAAGAATACATGACAATCCAAACAGTCCAAGGTCAAGCAAGTTGTAAAAGAGCCGGGGAAAGCTGCGAAAAGAAAGTGACTGTAACTATCTTCTTTTCTGCTGTTAATGATCAATAATTAACACTCTTCTGTCTGCTTCGTCAGCTCACACAATGAAAACAGCCGATGATATTCTTCCACAGAAAACACAGTTTCCTTCAAACTGCCTCTCCAATCTTGGTTCTTTCTCTGATTTTATTTTTAAACACCCTACAGACAGTCCATATAACTAACATCATGTTGTCTCCACTTTCCTAAAGAGCAGTGCTGAGCAGTTCTGCAGCAACATATCTGTGGTGCATTCACAATCATTCACCAATAATGGCCAGCAGAATACTAGCTTTGATTTTAATAATCAAAGTAGATTACAGGACGCTGTATGGGTGAGTTTATCTGGTTTAATCTTTGCTTTAATTGTTTAGAGTTGTTAGATGCAGCAGTTCCTTGTCTGCTATAATGTGCTGTCCATCAAAGAACAACGGGGGTCACATTACATCCATCTGATTAAACACAGAGCCGATGTTCCGTTCACAGTGAAGCTGGGTCAAACAGCTGACGGCTGTCAGAGCACTGAAGTTTTACAGCTTCAAGTCTCCAGTCTTTCTTCTGACAATGAGCTCAGTGAAATCACTAATCATTGTGCCTTTAGCTCTCCTGTGTTGCATCTGTTAGGTAATGGTTTGAACTCATTACTCAGTCTAAGGTTCAAGGCAGAATGTCCCACAAACAGTGACCAAATATTCACCAGCAAAAAAGTGCTTTAAAAATTCTCATTAATATTCTTCATTTTTATGGTGCTGATAAAATGATGCAGAAACTTTACAAACGTGTAACTCAAATGGTTCTGAACTGTGTTAATGTCAAAATAATGATATGGTTCAGATGTCTGAACGTTTTGTCATTTTTAGAGAAACATCAGCAGTTTATTGCTCATTGACAGCCCTCTGTGTGTATCTGCAGCTCGAGTGACATCCGATTACAAATTGTTCAGGTTTTACCACCAAGTGTGAACAAAGGCGTCAGAGCTGAGCATGCAGTCAAATCACCTGAAACAATCTGATCAGCCTCTGGTTCACATCTTCATGCCTGTGACCAAAACATCTCTTTCATGAAGCAGAAAAGCAAAGACCCTGAAGACCCTCAGGAGAGAATGGATGGCAGTAATTTGCATGCGAGTTCAGCTGATTGCTCGAAACTCTTCTCTTTATTTGAACTGAAATTGCTTCTTAGAAGAGCAATCAAATGACAGAAGACAATATCTTTGTTTTAAACTGTTAGGATAAAAAAGGAAAGCAGTCAAATATACCGCGGTGAAGTTAGTTTGAAATTGGATAATGGATATTCGCTCTCCGCGGAGTTAGCGGCGTCGTTGACCCGAAACAGGAACGCTGATGTCGGTACTCATCACATCATTGTGCATGATGCACAATAATTTACCATTTAATTTTAATGATCTTTTCCCCTTGTATCTGTACTAGTGTCACAGCAATATGAGAGCCATCATGACTGCACAGACATTTTGCGGATGTCTGCAGAGCACACCTTGATTTTCTCTCCGTCAATCTCGACCAGCCTCTCCCTGAAGTCCACTCCGATCGTGGCCTCGGTCTTCTCGGGGAACTTGCCGGCACAAAAGCGGTACGTGAGGCAGGTCTTCCCGACGCCCGAGTCCCCGATGACGATGATTTTAAAGATGCGGGTCCTCGGCGGTGGAAGTGCGGAGTTGGTGAGTGAGGAGAGCGGAGCCGACGAGCTGCTGCTCGCCGCCATGTCGAGCTGCTGACGGGCAACTAACCCAGCAGCGGCCCCTCCGACAGCGAAACACGTTCAATGACAACTAAGTAAAAACACAAAACTTGAAGTATAAAAACGGATGATAGTTAACTAACGTAAAGATATTGTCCATATGCACATCATCTCATTATTTTTAAACGCTAAACCTTTTTCTTCTTCCTTGTTTCCTCCTCTTTCTTCTTCTGGTGTTTATTGGCGGCTGGCAAACAACGTTTTGGTGATTTACCGCTACCAGCTGGTAAGGACTGTGTATCACATGAGCAGATCGATCCAGTTATCGCTTGTATCGATACAAACGTTGACGTCAATAATGTAATACAATACCAACGTGGTGGGATCGATACTTTAGTTTGTTTCCTGTACTTTCAGTACTTTACTGCAGTTGCATCATAAAATAGACTCACCTCTCTCCTTTTCTCCTAACCTAGGTTGCCAGCCATCCCTTCAAATAAGAAATTGTCATGTTAAATCTAAAAAGACTCATTCCTTATTAAATCAATAAGAAAGCACTTTGCTTCATGTTTTTTACTGCGGTCAAATCAACTTCTGCTTTGAAACAGAAGGATATCAAATGCTTCTTTTTGTTTGGTGGCAGAATATGGTACTATGTTCTGTAAAACAGATTTATTTTAACTAAGACAAAGTGTATTTCTTTATGCAATTCCTGAACTTAATCATCAAGAGTCCTTTCTAAATTTCATCCTTTCCTGATATTTCCATTTTACTTTTTAACCTGATTCTCTCTGTAGTGCACTTAGGACAACACGTTAGTACATACTTAACACTTTGAATGTATTTAAAATGACTGCATATTGGTGAGTATCATGTTTTATTTACATCAATGTGACCTAAATTTAATCTAGAAAACACTATTTGTTCTCCTCTGTTTCTTTTTTCAGCCCTGTGAACGTTTATTGATTTGTTAAATTCTATAATAGGTTCTACTTCAGTCGTCTGTGTTCCATGTTTGTTTGTTTGTTTTCTCTAGATTTGCAACATCCTTCTTTTAATAATTGTTTTTCTTTCACATTTTCCAACTTCAATGTTAATCTTTGTGTTTTTTTGTAATATCTGTAATATCTGCAGTTTCATTTCTCAGCAGTCCAACATGTGCAGGTATTCAGCAAAACTGTACGTCAATTCCAGGTTTGTCTAATCTAAGTAAACAGAAATATATCTCAGTAACTAAATCTTTAATTAATTCTTGTTAGCCAAACTTGACAGAACTGCAGATGAATCTGACCAGATGACTACTTTATATGATCTTACTTCCTCAACCCATTGAAGACCTAAAATAATAATAACAATAATAATCACCATTTCGGCTGCAAATACTGAAAGGTTGACAGTAATGCCATTACTTAATTAAATGTAAAAAAATAAAATATATACTCCTGTTCCCACATGTGCATTTTGATCGTTTGAGTCATTTATAAATATCTGCAAGAAGTTTTTCACTGTAAATGTTTTTAGTTGATTTTACAGTAACTTTTAACCCAAATTGACCCGAAGTTACAAGGGCTTCTCTACCTCTCTTTGTCTCTCTTTTGAGGGCTTCAGGAGGGTTATAGATGGTGGTGCCATCTAAAAGATATGCAACTTTGACAGGTTAGCTGTCTTTACTTTGTTCCTCCTGAGCTTTATTAACAGAAGTTGCTCACTTTTCTGGTGCCTGTATTTTATTTAGAAACCATATTTCTGCGCTAAGTGAATAAAAAGTGAAAACATTTATTTCAGTTGAGTTCTTGTGATGCTACTATGTACATAAGAATAATGTTGATCATTTATATGTAATACTGGTTTTACAAAGGAGGCAGCATGAGCTGTTTTTCCTGGAGTTTCCTTTATGTAACAAGATATAACATCTAGTTTAGCACTGTGGTTATGGCCTGGCACATCAGCATTCAGAGTAATGACTATAACAAATATTTTTAATAGCTATGAACTTGATGGGATGCAATTTTAACATAAGACGGGTGAAATGAAAATTATGATTTGTAACAACTACACTGTAATTATCTGAAAATCCAGTTTCTTCTAGTAAAATCTACATTTTAGATGCCCACAACATTCACTAGAAATAGAAAAAAGTTTTTAGTGTATATTTGTAGCTGAAATACATAAATGGGAAGTGTGACATCATTTGTGTTTGGAAGAATAATGAGTAAGATTTCTGAAATGATAATTCTGGGTAGGACGAGCCTTTTAAAATATCTGAAATGTTCTTTTTGAGTCAGAAAAATTCAATTATGCATATTTGTCAAACATACTCTAGCCAATAAAATGCTGAGGTGTAAAGCCTGCCACCACTGGACTGGTAGTGGAGACGTGTTCTTTGGAGTGACGAATCACGCTTCTCCATCTGGCAATCCAATTGACGAGTCTGGGTTTGGCAGTAGCCAGGAGAACGGTACTTGTCTGACTGAACTGTGCCAAGTGTAAAGTTTGGTGGAGGGGGATTATGGTGTGGGGTTGTTTTTCAGGAGCTGGCCTAAGTCCCTTAGTTCCAGTGAAAGGAACTCTGACTGCTTCAGCATGCCAAGACATTTTGGACAAATCTATGCTCCCAACTTTGTGGGAACAGTTTGGGATGGCCCCTTCCTCTTCCAACATGACTGCGCACCAGGGCACAAAGCAAGGTCCATAAAGACATGGATGAGCGAGTTTGTGCAGAGTCCTGACCTCAACACGATAAAACATCTTTGGGATGAATTAGAGCAGAGACTGTGAGCCAGGCCTTCTGTCCAACATCAGTGTCTGACCTCACAAATGCACCTCTAGAATTATGGTCAAAAATTCCCATAAACACTCCTAAACCATGTGGAAAGCCTTTTCAGAAGAGTTGAAGATCTTATAGCTGCAAAGGGTGGGCCAACATATTAAACTTGATGGATGAAGAATGAGAGAGTTTAGCAGAGTTTGCCAACTTTTGTATGATTCAAACAGAATCTGAGAAAATTAGTGTGGCAAAAACACAGTTCTGAAGACCATTATAAAGCTTAGAAAGACAAGATTGTTCTACTACATTCAACTAATCAACAAAATTAAGAATAATCTCAGGTTATTTTTTTCAGAACTGTGGCTAGGTTGACTCGATCTACTACAGTTAATCAGCACATTCCCTCATTGCTGAGCAGAAATTATTTTACTTTCTCATTCCCCATCTGGTTCAATTTTCACTTCCGATATGATCTCTAAACATGGCGAAAGGTCTAACCTATTTTCTGTTTTACATAGTTTTACTCCTGTTGACTTGTCTGAATTAATGTCAATTATCATGTCTTATAATTCATCAACGTGTATATTGGACCCTATACTAACTTGACTTTTTTTTTTAAATCTTTTATCAACACCTGTGATCTTAACCAGATCAGTTTATCTCTAAACTGGCTCTGTACCTTGGGTATTTAAATGTGCTGTAATCAAACCTTTCTTTTAAAAAGCCCATTCTTGATCCAAATGTTTTACCCAACTACAGACCAATTTCTAAGAAAAAGAAGAAAACATTATTCACAAATTCATCTGTCTCAACGCTAGACCAAGACCTGTACCCGAGACTCACCCTACTCCTTCTTGCCTTCCAGACTGCTCCTGAACAATCATCACTGTAAATACCTGCACATTGTAAATAAATCACTTACCCGATTTCATGTCTCCTTGTCTGGTTTCGGCTCTGCTCTATGGACAAATAACTGGTTTCTGATAATCTTTTCATCTTCATATCAAACAAGTCTTAAAAATAGCATGTATCCATCTTCATAACATGTTTAAATTCAGAAACATACTCACTTTAGATCAGTGGTGTCCAATCTTGGTCCTGAAGGGTCACTATCCTGCATGTTATAGATGCTTCCCTGCTCTTCAGCAGGTCTTCAAGTTCTGCAGAAGCTTGTGAATTAATTCAAATCAGGTGTGTCAAAGCAGAGAAACAACTAAAACATGTAGGATAGTGGACCTTGAGGACCATGATTGGACACTCCTCCTCTAGATGATGCTGAAAAACTGGTCCATGCCTTCATCACCTGCAGACTAGACTACTGTAATACCATTTTTGCTGGCTGTCCATAACACTCGACAAAAATCTTACAGCTTATTCAGAATGCTGCAGCATGAGTTCTGATAGGTACTCATTTTGTATTGTATTCTGAGAGAGACAATATTTCTCCTGTTTTAGCCTATTTGCATTGGCTTCCTGTGAATAGCAGAATGCAATACAAAATCCTTATTACATATAAAGCACTGAATGGCCTAGTCAGCATACTTAAACAGCTAACTGTCCCTTATAACCCAACTCGTACACTTCGCTCCCAGCATGCACTTCTCTTAGTTGTTCCATATATTTCTAAAACTAGATTGGGAGGGACAGCATTTAGTCTCTCTTCTGGATTTAGCTCTCTGCTTTCGTATGAAACACCAACACTCTTTCTGCCTTTAAAACCAAGCTCAAAATGTATTTATTTGACAGAGCTTATTTTAAATGATCCATTTCCATGTTCAAGATTGGTGTTTTATTGATAAGTCTGTGTTACTTGATTCTATGTTTTATCATGTATTCTTAAGCACTGATTTTTGTATTTGTTTTTACTTGATTTTTATTCTTTCAATTGATTGCTTTTCAGTTATTTTTATTGCATTTAATCTTTTATTTTGTGTGTTTATTGTTTATTTTAGTTTTATATTATCTTGAATTTTCTTTTATTTGCATTGTAAAGCACTCTGGGTTACCTCTGTGTTTGAAAAGTGCTATGAAAAAAAGTTGAGCTAGCTACCAAGATATAGAGATACAGCATCTACCTACCTATCTAGCTAGCTTTTATTTGTTGAGCTTGCCATGATTTTGTCAACAGAGGTTTTTTTATTTTTTATTTTAACCCTTTCATGCATGAATTAAATTACCTTCAGCCAGGATTTTTGCCCAAAGTGTTCTTATATTTCTGAGGGCATAATAAAAATGGTGGGGAAAAAATTGTAAGAATTTTTTTTTTTTCTCAAATCCATCTGCAAAACAATCAAAAATCTTGGTATATTTCAATTTGAATATACCAAAATCTTTGGTATTTTTGCTAAAAAATTGTCTTGAGTTTGTTTGGGTGTCATTATATTATAATAAACCATGTGTGTACGGGACCTCTTTTTCTCAGAATGCAGATGTTTAATGAAAAAATAAATAAAAATCAAGCTAAAACTGGATGAAAGTATAAGAAAAGCTGCATTTTTTTAAACCAACAGATATTGCTCAGAGATTATGTTGATACAATCTAAGACTGCAGAGATAAGGTATTAAACTTTTCTCAATCATTTTGTGCTCATGTGTGAAAACGAATCCTGTACATTTAAGTTTATATGGTTTCTATGATTCCTGCTTTGTTGCATCATTTGGAGGATTCTGTGGTTTCTCCAAAAGGTGCATCATTTGGATCTCGAAATTCCATTCCTCAGGAAAAGCATTGTCACGTTTCACCTGATGATTTTAGGGACATTAATACTTCTACACAGCAAAATCAAAAGTGTTAGATTTCAAGTGTTGGTGTTGTCTGTTAAAAATACGGTGTTAATTCAACACTTCTTTGGTCTAGATCAACGATATGAGTATTAGTTTCCCAAAAGAGTTGGTGTTATTCTGATGAGTTAAATTTAAGCAACTCTGTCAGGTGTTGACTTAATCAACACCTGACAGAGTTTCTCCCAGAATTCCTACGTATCTGTGACGTGTTTGTTCAAGAGCGGGAACAGCAGTTTCATGAAGTCTGGCGCTACATCGTGATAAGGTAAGTTTTTGCATATATATTTTTTTATGACTGCATTAATTTTCCCTTTTCGCAAGTGTATAGACTAATATCCATGGTTTGCTTAACGTAAGTATATGCGTTTGGATATCATGGTATAAATAAAAAGCTGCATTTTTTGTGAGAGGCTAAAGCTAGCCAAATTGGTGTGACATGAGGTGTCCGGTTAACCGAACATTAAAACTGTTACAAAAATCTGACGGCTATCTGAGTTAACATATATTTATCTGTCATTTTGTTTTCTTAATATTCTTCGCTTTATACGGCATAATGCAGTCCCTCCAGGATTTCGCAGCCATTTTTTGTGATTGTTGCGAGCTAAAATGCCTGATTTTGCGGGGCCTTTTCCTAAAAGTTGCAATTTTTTTTTACTAAAATCAATAAAAAACCATAACTTTTAATATATAAACCAAAAATACTTACTAGTTTTGTAAGATAATTACCAACAAACATTGCCATTCTCAAAAGGTGCTTTATTTGAAAACTTTGATAGCTTATAAACTGACATTCATGACCATTTCTGCATTGTCCCTCATCTGCAGCTCTCCTCACGTTTTACAGACACACAATGTTTGTCGATGCGTTCGATGATTACACTGCAGGATGTGCAAAACAGCTTCCCCCCACTCTCATGCAGCTGGGTAGGAAACTGGTGTGCGACCGCAGTGAAGTTAGTTTTAAGTTGGATATTGGATATTCGCGCTCCGCGGAGTTAGCGGCGTCTAGCTCACAGCTGACCCGAAACAGGAATGCTAATGTCGGCCAGCCGTTCTCTGCCGGCCCCTTCTCTCACTCGCGGTGGTTCACTTAAGGACGGCTAAGTCAGCAGTGAGCCAGACGCCGCTAACTCCACGGAGCGCGAATATCCAATATCCAACTTAAAACTAACTTCACTGCGGTCCCTTACTGAAATCCATTCCATCCATCCATCCATTCTCTTCCGCTTATCCGGGGTCGGGTCGCGGGGGCAGCAGCCTAAGCAGGGAGACCCAGACTTCCCTCTCCCCAGCCACTTGGGCCAGCTCCTCTGGGGGAATCCCAAGGCGTTCCCAGGCCAGCCGAGAAACATAGTCTCCAGCGTGTCCTGGGTCTTCCCCTGGGCCTCCTCCCAGTGGGACGTGCCCAGAACACCTCACCAGGGAGGCGTCCAGGAGGCATCCTCACCAGATGCCCAAGCCACCTCAACTGGCTCCTCTCGATGTGGAGGAGCAGCGGCTCTACTCTGAGTCCCTCCCGGATGACCGAGCTTCTCACCCTATCTCTAAGGGAGAGCCCAGACACCCTGCGGAGG
>NC_051438.1:2244334-2256037 GCF_001649575.2 Kryptolebias marmoratus
CTCCAAAAAGGGTGGGTATTCTGAACTGCTGTTGGGCGCATAAGCGCAAACAACAGTCAGGACCCGTCCCCCACACGTAGGCGGAGGGAGGCTACCCTCTCGTTCACCGGGGTAAACCCCAACGTACAGGCACCAAGATGGGGGGCAACAAGTATGCCCACTCCTGCTCGGCGCCTTTCACTTACTGAAATCTTTGTGGGCAAATGTGAAGCACTAGCGCACATTTTGGCTTCGGTCGCTGCTCCTGCATGCTCCCGGCATTCTGACGTTAACAGGATGTGACGTCACATCTCTTCTTCATGAGTTCTTCTTGGGGTTATTTTGGTTAAAGTTGCGGTGTTTTGGGCAAAATTGCAATTTCGCGGGGTTTGCTTGATTTTGCGTTAATAGTTGCGATCGCAACATCGCAAAATCCTGGAGGGTCTGATAATGTTTTGAAGGCGTAGAGTGCTGGACCAGGTGTTTTAGCTCCTTTTTTAAAACTTTACTCAATGTTGCAACTACCCATGCATATGAAAAATAACGTCACTGTCATGTTTATATTTTCAAACATGTTATATTGTCAAACTGTTTGTGTTAATGGGTGTCGGTGCTGTTAGCCGTCTTGTTGGGTTCCAGTAACCGTGTAAGGGTGCTGGCTGGTGGGGACTGGTTGGCATGACTCCTAAATATAATGAGAATCAAAGAAGCACTCCCACAGTCGATCTCATGCGAGTAAAGCAAAGCAAAAATGTTACTGTTACCACACATCCACTGTGGAACATGCCGTAAATAATGGCAATTGTGGCTGCCTTTATCTTTTTTCTTCATTAGTGCATCATGTTGGTGAAGGTGAGATTTGGAGAAACGCAGAAGTACGCCAAAGTGGCTGAGACTGAAGGTCGTGATGATGACTTCAACACATTTCTTCAGAAAGGTTTGCATCAATTTTCATGCAGTCCAGAATGTTTGTGTAAATGGACTACTTACTATAATACCTGTTCAATATATGTAATACATGTCTGATGGAGTTGTGTTTATGGCAGGTAATTGTAATGGCCTGTGAAAAATTACACAAATACTTAGTTAGGTTTACTTAAAATGTAAAAAAAATTCTGGTAATATTTTTTTGTATTTTTTTCTTCATTGCTCTAAATATACTATATTTTTTTCAGTCATTCAGAAGCTAGATCTTCCACTTGAGACTGAGCTACACTTAACAGATGAATCAGGGACAGAAGTCGATGCAGATGTGTTTGAGGATCTTTTGCAAGCAGGGAACCTTACTGTTAGGGTGACAACTGAGAAGTCAGCAGGTGAGGTTCAGCCTAGTTGGGGAAGGAGATCACAAATAAGTATTTGGAACTAATTATTTTTTGCACTTTGTGTATACATTTTTTTCAACTGTTTCCAGTTATGCTTCAACATGATTTATCATCTACTTCGTTGGAGTCAACCATGTCAGACAGCTCATCTGTGACAGTTTCTGGAGACTCTTTGCTAGCATCCTCTGATTCATCTGATGCCACAGTGATTGTTCACACAAACGGAAAGACGACAACACATGCTGAACGAGAAGCAGCTGAAGAGGTGTGCAGCTTTTGTAACAAATGATGTAAAATATTACGTACAAATAAATTTTGCTGTTAAACTGTGGGTTGTTTGTTGAATTTGATAATGATGAAGATTGATGGAAATTCTGACTTTGTGATGCTTAATATTTTAAATGGTGAGAAATGCTCTCCAGGCTAAACCTGGTGGACAAGTTATTTTGGATGAATATGATAAACTGAGAACATTGACGGAAGGCACAAGAAGATGTTTGGTAAACCTTGTGGCTAACATGGTTGAAATTCATGGGTAAGACATCAATATTTATATTTATACTTAAAATGTTTTAAAAGAGCACATTCATTTTAGGACATTGCATATCAGTAAAACAAATTCTTTAATATATTCTGTGATGAAAATACACATCAAATGGCTAAAACATGACATGAAAACTGACAATTTGAGAGTGACTACAACTCATTGAAGCAAATAATGATAGAATTTGTCTCCTTTAACTGCTGATAGAATTGTAGTAATGTTATGTTTATCTTTCAGAATGATCCCACCAGTCTCTGTGAGGAATAAATATGCTTTGGGCATCATCTCTCTATTTCCCAGCCTCAGAGATCCGTACTGAGACAATGGATATGTAAGTTTTAATATGAAAATATTTTATGTCAGTTCATGCAGTGTTCTGAACTTGCTCTACAATGTCATATTTTTACTAACACAGGAGCTCTTCTATGACCAACAGAGTGGATCTGGCTACTTGGCCTGGAGAATAAAAACTGTTCAGTGCAACTCTGCAGCTCAGTCCCGGAGATCCTCCTCCAGCACAGCCCATCAAGATAGTCCAAAGAGAAAGAGAGAGGTTCCCTGCATTGATGAGCAGCTGCTTGGTGGGGAAGCAATATCCTTTTTGAAACATTCTATGGATGAATCGGCAGTCAAAGAGAAGATGAGGACCACGTTTCAGTAACGTCAAATACTAGTTCAAGATCAACAGTGCTCTTCAACAGTGTTGGATGTCTTCCCACGATTTCTTAACATCACTGGCTTGGTAAGACTACTTATTATTATTATTATTATTATTATTATTATTATTATTATTATTATTATTATTATTATTATTATTATTATTAAGTGGATTATCACTTTTAACCTGAAATAGTATAAAAATGTATATTTTTCTGTAGATTGACCAAGACTTCACCATGATGTTTGGAGAGGAGGTGTCAGGCAGATTTTGGCAAAATGGCCAACTTTTTTCAAACCTAGGATCCTGACAGAGTGCAGAAAACTGACTTCTAATGAGCACATTGAAGAGCTGTTGTGTGCACAGCACGATAAAGGTGAGTCTGGTTAATTTGGCTCTCTTCTCTTTAAAATATTAGTTATGTACTATCTGAATATGTCTGCTATTTTTCCTGATTTTCCCCTAGGCTGGGACAGTGACCTGTCCTACTGTTGCTTCACCTTCTTCCACCTACCTCCAAAGGCCACAAGAAGAGTGCAAAAATCAGCTCATGTCAAGCTGTGAACCATGTTGTGAGATATTTACAGGTATGCAAATCGTACTGTATTTATGCAGTTATTCAGATGATCCTACTTCTTGTGTTGAAACATTTTCTTATTGGCTTTGTTAGCTATTTAAATGTAGCTGTTCTATATTTCATGATCTTTATCATTTCTCTTTACATTTTGTCAAAGATGGGAGCCAGTCTTGAAACCTTCCTTGGTGGTGTGGAATTGGGACAGCCCATCCTCCTGTGTGTTGGTGAAAACAAGAGCAACATCCAAAGATTCTACATCATCATTGATCACAAGACCATCCCTTGCAAGACACAGTACTCCTTGGCAGCTTTTGATGAGCTCTTCAAGGCCCACTTCATCTTCAGTGTCAACTACCATGAATCGCTCTACAACTTCTATACATTCATCCAAACTACCGTTTTTAACATTGATGTGGGAAGTGCCAAAGAAAGTCCCAGAGTCAAGGAGCTACGAGCAAGATTTTTGCACGACGCTTGAGGTAATAAATATCCTTGGATACAAACATGTTTCTTTGTTATATCTGTAAAGCACACCTCAAATGTTCTGTATTACTTTGTCAACATTTGAAACTCCACCATGGTCTATATCCTGGAAAGACTTTACGTTTGAAATGTGGACAGTTGGGATGTTGTTTATCATTTTGCACATATTCAGGTTTTAAAAAGCATCTTGTTCATTTCCATAGAGATGCTGCTTTGACTAATACTGCTGACAATGTGGACACTCAGAATGAAGTTAGTGAGCCCTCTACTTCACAGGTGGCCAGTACAAATTCTCCTGTAAGTACTCAACCCTCTACCAACAACAATCATATGTTAAACAGGTGTGCCTCTGTTGTCGCACAGTTGCAAGCATCTGGTGTTGCTGAGAGGACAGTCCAAGCAATGGTGGGTTCCATGGAGGAACTTGTTAATGACATTCATAGGGAAGTAAGAGAGGCAGTTCTCAGCTGTACTTCAGAAATTCAAAGAACAGATTTGGAAAAGAAAATGGAAAAATGTTTTGAACCATTAAAAAATCCCTTTTCAACCTTGAACACTAGAATCAAAAGACAGAAGTTCTTTAAGGAGAAGTGGGAAATTGTTGAACCTGTTGAGTATGTTCTTGGGGTGCGGTTTGATGTTCGCAGAGATCGAATAACAGGACTTTACAGTCAGGTCCCTGTAACAGATAAATTTGTGTATACACCAATACTAGGAACTCTTAAATCTATGTTCAGGAATTCTGAATTATGTGAAAGTTTTTTGAAAGCCAATCTTCACGAATGAAGGCATTTATAAGGACATATGTGATGGTTCATACTTCAAAAGTAACATTTTGTTTTCCCAGAAAAAACACAATCTCTACAGATTCAACTCTATTTTGATGAGTTTGAGACATCAAACCCTTTAGGTTCAAAGAAAGGGATTCACAAACTTGGTTGTATTTACTTTATCTTGAGGAACCTCCCCCCAAAATATAATTCTGTGTTGATGAATATACATGTTGTGAGTCTTTTTCACTCACAAGACCTGAAAACTTATTGTTTTGATGACATCCTAAAGCCACTTGTTGATGAGCTTAAAATTTTTGAAACATAAGGAATTGATGTGCCTTTCTCAGACTCACCGTTGCTTGGTTCTGTTATACAAATAACAGGTGACAACCTTGGTTTACATGTACTGTTTGGTTTTGTTGAGTCCTTCAGTGCTACATATTTCTGTAGATTTTGTTTGATAAGTAAGGATGAGTCACAGTCCGTTTTTACTGAAGATGACCCTGGTATGGTTTGTCGTACAAAAGAAATCCATGCAGAACATTGTGCGGCTCTACAGGAAAATCCTACGTTGCTTTCAACATTTGGTGTCAAAAAGACATGCTTACTCAATACGTTGCATTTTTACCACACCTCTGACAACTACGCAGTTGACATAATGCACGATTTACTTGAAGGTGTACTACAATACAAACTCAAACTTGTCTTTCAGTACCTTGTCAACCAAAAGTATCTGTCTTTGGAATCATTGTCACAGAGGATTCAAAGTTTCAACTATGGTTATATTGAGATAAAAAATAGGCTAAGTGGTTGAAAATGAATGTGGCTAGCAAGGATCTTGGACTAAATGCAGTTCAGTCATGGTGTCTTGTGAGAATTGCTCCTCTTAGTTTTGGTGATGTATTGGAAAGAAATAACTGTTACTGGAATCTGCTGCTCCTCTTGATTCAGATTGTGAATATTGTGTTTTCACCCATTGTAACTAAAGGTATGACTTACTATTTGAAGCCCTTGATTAAGGACCACCACAAGCTATTTACATCTTTGTTTTCACAGAAAAGATTGATTCCAAAGCATCATTTCATGCTACATTATCCACGTTGTATAAGAAAAATAGGTCCACTTCTTTATATATGGTGCATGAGATTTGAGGCCAAACATAGTTTTTTTCAAAATATCAGTGAAAAACTTCAAAAATATCACAAAAGCACTTGTTAAGCAACACAAGTGACAGCTAGCTTACCACTGGGAGAAATCTGATTTTCAAAGATTTGAGTATGGTTCAGTGAAGACAGAAATTATTAATAGCTTGGATGGAGGTGTTGTTTTAAGTTCTGCTTTTAATGTAAGCACATACTCTGAAGTGTTGACCACTAATTGGGTAAAAAACTACGGGACAGAATATCAGATTGGTATGTGTGTTTGTACTGGAACAACAACAGAAATTCCTATTTTCAGAAAAGTCACCAACATCATTGTACATGATGAGCAAGCTTTCATTTTGACTTGCAGAGTGGACACACTTTATTTTGATGATCATTTTAATGCATACTGCATCAATGAGAGAGCAGATTCATTTTCTGTTTTTCCAGTTAAGGACTTGCTTTATTACAGACCCTATGAAAAGCAGTTTTCTAATGAGATGTGTGAAAAAAACATACATTGTGCCACATTGTCATATTGTATGACTTCTGTTCTTGCAAAACCATGTTTTATGTGGTAGTTCTTTAAAATAAAAGTGGATTCAAACTGCAACTTGTGTGGTTTTCTTTTCAAAACTTCAAGTGGTGTCCTTTGTTTTTGGAAGTGAATTTGGGAAATATTAATGGGATTATTAATTGACTACCAGTAGTATTTTAAAAATTGTTTTCTGTGTTGAGCTATATTTAACACTTTCCATCGAGTTAATATATTTTAAACCTTATTCAGTGTTAAATTAACACATAGATGGTGTTAACTTTTTACACTATACTCTAGTGTTAGGTCAATTCAACACTGATATGTGTTAAATTTCTACTCCTGAGAGTGTTGTTTTAACTCTACACTGTTTAACACTTTTAAAAGTGTTATTTTAACTCGATCAAGAGTGGACCTATATAGACACTTTGAAAGTGTTAATTCAACTCCCTAGGAGTTGAATTAACACTTCCAAATTTGCTGTGTAGCGGATTGTTTTGAACCTGACAAGATCTAAAACCTCTCAATAATAAGGTGACCAGATTTTGGAGACTCAATCTGGGGACATTTCCAACTTGGGGATAAAAAAGACATAGGCTACATTAATCAAAAATGAATATGATCATCAGCTACCGTACGGTGACCATACGTCCCCGATTTCCGGGGACAGTCCCCGTTTTAGACGACCTGTCCCCGGCCAAAGCTGTCCCCGGAAATGTCCCCGGTTTTGCGTTTTATGAATAAGAAAAAAAAGGTTTTATCCAGTTATTATTGTAATTGAGAATAGGAAGTGCGAGTGAGCATGATGCGAGCAACAACAGCTGTTACGGTAGCTGATGATCGCGGCGTTGTTAACGTCACACACAGCGCAGGAGAGCAGAGCGCGTCGTCTTTAAAAAAAAAAAAAAAAAGACAAAGCGCACAGCGCGAGACACCACGGACGCGAGAGCGGTCCTGTGTCAGCTTCACACAGCTGATTCCCTTGCCTTGTCCTTAATTCTCTTTTGGGTCCTTGTTGCTTTGCTGCCACGTCAGCCTTTCGTTTTGTTTTCCTTTTATTTCATAACGTATTTTTCCATGTACTCTTATTTTTTATTATTTTTTATTTTTTATGAACATAAAATTGGAATTTAGGCAATTGGCATTTGAAAATTGGAAATGAATTGAATGAATGAAATGAATACGAAATTAGGCAAAAAATTTTTTTTACTTCAAATAGGTGTTTGTGATAGCTGTTATTCGTCCAGATTCTAATCATTGCAGAAAAGCTTGAATTGTTGACTGGACAGGACTAATACACGTTTCTACTTCTAATCACAGAGGCTACTTAAAGCTAAGTAGGTCACACAGTCTTTCTGACTACAAGAGCCACTGTGTATGGTTTTGTATTGTGCTCGGTGTTCCACATAAAATGTTTTGTTGATGAAACGTTGTTGTCATTATTGTGGCCTACTATTAGATTTAACCCTTTTAGGGATGTGTTCTGGTGATACTATCCTGGAAGCTCTACAAGAAGGTGTTCAGAGAGGTTCAGCCCCATCCACAATGTTCTGAATGTGTGCCGAGAGTTTCTGCTGGAAGGTTCTTTTTAAAGCCTTTTGACGGACACATTTCAACCCCCTTCATCAGTTGATGGTTAATTTTGTTGATGGCGAGGGACAGAGTGAGGGCCATGGACGTATCTCTTAAATGTTTCTCATGCAGTCTGACAAGAGCCACTGTGTATAGTTTATTTTTGTGCTCAGTGTTCCACATAAAATTTTTTGTTGATGAAACGTTGTTGTCATTATTGTGGCCTACTATTAGATTTAACCCTTTTAAGGATGACTTCTGGTGAAATGCAGCAGTCTGATGTTGAGGGGTCCAGCGCATGTGCCTTGTGGGTCATAATTGTGTGTGCATAATTTGCAAGCAACCCAGCTTACATCACATCTCAGCTTTAAAAGCTCAACTCCACACTCTCTATATCTGAATTGAGAAGCTCCTCGGATGAGAAGCGAAACGTCTTCAACTACAGAATATCATTCAAAATCCAGTTATTTTTGTTTTTTAACCTTTTTTGAATTAAAAGAAACTGACTGATGGGCTCATGAATACATGTTGTATACTTGGTTGTACTGTTTATGTTGTAATAACTTATTTTTATAAAAAGTAGGAACTTAGAACTGTCATATAAATGTAGTGGAGTACACAGAACATTGTTTCCCTCTGAAACATAGTGAAACTGTTTTGTTTCTGTCCTATACACATTTTCTGGCAATGTACAGACAGTTTAGACATGTGTTATTGAAAACCTCCTAGTCAGAGAAAAGGACCTGAGAAGATCAGCACATCAGTTCTGAGGATAAAGGCCACTATCTTCATGGGGTAAGTTGTAATATTGTCAGTGAGGTTCATAACAAATAACACTGGGATTTGCGTGTGAAACATTTCAAAGTATTTTGTATTTTTGACTAGGCAAAGATGTTGAACGAAATCAGAGTTCAAGCATCTGGTTCTGATCATCAAACAAGTTCTGATGCCACCACAGAACACATGAAGTCAACAAAACCCTGACACTGTAAGTCAAACCTTGTTTTTTGTTGTTGGTCATCTGCTCAGGTAAAGTATCTTCCTGTTGGTTTTCTTTTAGCTCCACTTTGCATAACACAATCTGTTTTGAATAAATAGTTTAAGCTTCAGCTCAGACATCCAAAGGTTTTTCTAATATATTTTCCTAAAATTGGAGGGCGGCCTGGCCCTCCCAAATTTTTTATTTTACTTTTACTCTTGTGCTCTTCGCATTATGACAATATGGCTAGATCATAATTATGCACAACCCAAGTGGGTTGCAATGGAAAAGGAGGACTGCAGCCCTCATGAAATTGGTGCTCTTGTCTTGTCACCAACAAGTACAGATACCACGGCATACAACAATAATTGCATCATCCACAGTACTATACGCATTTGGAAACAGATAAAATCCCAATTCGGCATTGAGGCTATGTCTACCTTATTACCAATAGCAAAAAACCCCTCATTTGTCCCTTCCACTTTAGATGCGGGTTATACACAATGGAAAGATTTGGGGGTCAGGACTGTTGGTGATTTGTTGGTGGATGGTAATTTTGCCTCTTTCTCTCAACTTCAGGCCAAATTTGGGCTCCATAAACACAATCATTTTAGATACCTACAGGTCAGGGCATATGTTAAAAAACATATGCACACTTTAGAGAATATAATACCTAATGAATTTGACAAACTCTTCAAGTTGGGTGGTGAGGAAGGACATCTAATCTCCCAGACTTACAATGTGTTGTTATCCAGATCCTCGCCGTCCACACAGGGTCTTAAAACAGGCTGGGAACAGGAACTGGGAACGGAGATAAGTATTGGACTCTGGAAGGCCGCTTTAGAGAATATACACAAGTGCTCTGCTAATTCCAGACACTGTCTTATTCAATTTAAAATCATACACAGGCTTCATTACTGTAAGGCGAAGTTACATAAAATTTTCCCTGACACATCCCCACTCTGTAACAAATGCCATGTTGAAGAAGCCACACTACTCCATTCTTATTTCTTGTGCACAAAATTAACCCCATTTTGGTCCGGCATATTCAAAACTTTGTCAGATATGTTCCATACAGAGCTGAGGCTGGACCCACTTCTAATTGTACTTGGAGTTTCTGATCAGTTTTCTCAATTTAATAAATGCCAACAGCAATTATTATCCTATGCCTTTATCATAGCAAAAAAACTAGTGTTGATGTTTTGGAAAAAGACAGAGGTTCCATCTGTTAAATTGTGGCTGGAAGAACTGGTAAGGCTCTCTCATTTGGAAAGAATTCGGTTCTCTTTAGCAAATAAATTAAAGCGATTCAATAAAACTTGGCAACCCCTTCGGCAATATATTGATAACTCTATTTGAAATGGATCTAACTTGAACCTCGGTGTGATAAGATATAAGTCCTACGGAAAGGGGGGTGGGTGGGTCATGGGAATGTTCTTGTTCATTTATGTAACTCTGTTTGGTTTTTGTATTGTCTTTCTTATGTTTTATGTTTACATAAGGAAAATGAGGACAAATTTGTATTGTTGACGCTTCAATGACCATGTTTGATCCCTCAATAAAAATGTTGACAACAAATATTTTTTCCTAATATATTTGTAGAGTTTTGAATGAGGCATTGAAAAGTTTTAACATCCAATTGTGCTGTTTTCTTGATGACAAATTGTAACGTTATCTCACAAATTATTTACTTCGATCACAATGTTCCTCACTTATATGCACCACAGAGTCATCTGTGACTTTTACCTTTGACCCTGTGACCTTAAAATAAATAACAATCATGTTTGACCCATGAAGTGTTCAGCTGGGCAGTTTGACATTCCTACATTACACGATTGCAGAGTTAGAGCACAAGGTCACCTGTAACCCTGTGGTCACGTGGCCTTTTGCGGATAGATTTACAATGGAGATGAAGGTCAAGGCAGAGTATGGTGAAGCAGCATGGGTTTATTTATCCACATTTAAAACACTTAATGGACAATACATGGCATGTCAAGCCTTCTAACAGCACCAAACAATCTCTCTAATCACATAATTGCAGCCCTAAATAGTCTCAGCTTTAAAGCTGAACTGAAAAGGGTTTTGAAGCCAACATCAGTTGAAAGAAAAAAAAAATCATACAATAAAGTTAATGTTAAAAAAAAGAACTTTTTTTAAATACCAAACATTGAAGAAACAGGGTTTCCCCCAGAAAAGAGGCTAAGCCCAGTGGTAGGTGGCCGTTCGCTGGCCGACTGTGATTTAGTAAAAAAAAAAAAAGATTAAAGTTGACAGGAAAGTTGAAAATATGGCTACTTATTATATGATATTGTAAGACATTTGTCCAATGTCCAAGACCAATGAATAACAACAGAGAACTCTGAAAAATAGACAGTTGCTGTACTGTACTTTGCTTTTTGTGCCAGTATCTGACGGCCCTATATCACCCATCAGATACTGTTCCCCCAGTTTAACAGAGGGGGAACGGTATCTGACAGGCGATATAGGGCCGTCAGATACTGTTCCCCAGCTAAACAGGAGGGGAAACGGGGTCTGATGGGGTGTATAAACTGCTTATGAAATGTTTTCACAAGAAAAACAGAAATAATTTTTTTTGAGTATCATACACATTTTTGGTAGACATTTTCTGTATTATGATATTATTAGCACATTTTATTCCTAAAAGAATTATGGGTTTTTTAATGAGAAATATTTGCCCCTATAAACAATTCTGTTAATAGATAAGTATTTATTTTATTTATTTATTGTTTTTTTTTACACATTGTCTATTGTTCATAACAGAGTCTGTCTGTCTATCTATCACGCTAGCAAAACAGTGTGTTAACCATAAGTTATTAGTGTTAACACGTTGTTTGACCTTTCACGGTGTCCATAGTTCCCTTGCAGCGCGAGCACAGCGCGGCGGTTACGAGCACTGAACAAGCACGCGTGTTTTTTGCCGTGTGACCAGCAGCTGTGTGAAGCTGACACCCCACCCACGTCCAAAAATCCAGCAAATAGTCTGAATGGTTAGTGCTCCGTTTGTGCAGGTTTGTGCCGTTAAAACTGTCGTTTGTGCAGCTTTGGTTTCTGAGATATTAAAAATTATTTTTTAGGTCATCCAGAGTTCACCATCCCCCCATCTTGCTCCAAAACA
>NC_051438.1:2259984-2270443 GCF_001649575.2 Kryptolebias marmoratus
AAATTACAATAACTGAGTATTTGTGACATTGTATGATAAAGTACATGCACTATTGGGCTCATCTTACCCACTAAAAAAATTTATTTCGTTAGTCCTCAGCATTGTTTATATAGCCCTGCGCCTCTAAGTATACTGTAGCAAGATGGCGCCGCTTTCGCCGCTTCTCGGCCCGAGCCTTTAAAGTGGCGTGTCATGTCTATTCATATAAGTCTATCCATATAAGTGGGAGGAACCGTATCTGATGGGGGAACGCGGCTCGACGTAACACCTGTCCTGTTTGCCCCCTCCATCATAGCGGACATGTCGACGTATCGCAGCAGTCTGATATGAACTGGTTAAAGATTCCAGGATGAGAGGAACAATGACGTAATTGGAGAGGAGAATCAGAAAGACATCCAGCTGCCTTCGTTACGACTTCACAGGACTACCATCATATACATTATGGTCTGTTATTAGAAAAATGCTAACGTTAACTCTGCCGGAAGTTTAAAGTGTAACATCCAGCGGAAATAAGGCGGAGCTAACAGCATTAGCGTTAGCTTTGTGTGCTATCTGAGGTAAACATAAAAAAACCCGTTTTCTTTTATTTTGGTGGGGGTTCAGCGCAGCAGCCATCGTTTTGCTCTGCAGAGACCTTAAAAGCTATTTGATTTAAATGTTCTGTAAGACTCGGATGTGGAGAAAAAAGGAGCAGAGGAGTAAAATGTCTGTTTTCTCCTCCTCTACAGGTACGTCTTTGTCTTCATGGCCCCCTTTCCAAATCTGATTTTACCGACTTGATCCCTTGTTACGTAATATGTGAGGTTTTGCTCCTCCTGTATGACAGGTTGTTCTTCAGATGTGAGAAACTGGCTTCACTCTGCCTCAGTCTGATGTCCTCTGTTCCAAACCTGTCCAACTTATAGTGTCCCATCTGCCTGTTTCTCTCCTCATCCTCTCTCTTCCTCATCTCTTTAATCCTGCCCAGAGGGGTGCAAAAACAGAGTCATCAAAATGTCTTTTAGTTTTCTAAGGCCTTTTCTAAAAGAACCAGACTTTCATATGATCTTTTAAAGTGGTTTTGATCAACACATATCCAGATTTTCTGAAGGTCTTTAAGTTTGTTTTCTTAGAGTTTGGCTGTTTTATTACTCCACTGCAGTTCTTGTACCTAATCATGACAGTATATTCTACAGCACATATGTCGAACTGAAGGCCTGTGGGCCAGATCCGGCCATTGGTAACATTTTATCAGGACCCCAAGATAACATTAAAATATTATTATATGTGTCCCTCGAGTTAGTGACAGACCGAGTCTCTGTTGCTTCTCATTCTGGTTAGTGAAGTCTACTTATGACAGTTTTTATTATTATTATTATTTATTCAGCTAAAGAAATGACAACCAATTGCGTCTCTGTGACAGGCTGCTGGGAACAAAGAGCCTGAATATCCAGTTAAAACTTTAAGTTGTCTGTTGTGTTTCATAGCAACAATCCCTTGACTTTAGGAACCTTTTATATTTGAATGTTCAGAAGGCAGAATTAAAAAAATGCATCTAAAAATGGTCAAGAATCCGAGCGAAAAAAACCCCCCAAAAAAACCAGCCAAAGTCCAGAAAAAGGAAAAGTAGAAAACCCACTAAAAGGCCTTTAGAAAGTCTCATTTAAAAAGATTACAGGAAAGTCTGAATCAATGGAAGGAAAATCTAAAGTTTATAAATGTATGTTTGGTGTGCACCAGGCGTGGAAATGGAGCAGATCGTATGAGATGGAGGTGGTGTTGCGCTGCAGCTGGATGGATAGATGACCGACCATCAGAGGCGTCTGACTAAATAATCTGAGCAGCTTGACTAGTTTTGGAACTCCATCTGTGTGTGAAGTAGGAACAAGGTTCGTCAGACTTATTGAACATTTGTTCTCCCATTCAGCCCCTCTGGATACTCTCTGCAACATTTCCTTTCTACGGTGTAGATCTCGTGAAGTATTCTCAGCCACAGCTAATCATGGCGTTGGTGACAGAACAGAGAAATGCTTCACGTTTATTTACAATGTCTTTCTCAGGTTTGAGACAGGGAACCATCAGTATATCTAGATCCAGAGTTAGTTTTGTAGTGGAATTTATAATTCCTGTTCTAAAATAAAAAGAAACAAACATTTAATGGAAGTCTTGTGATGAGATGTTAATACATGTTAACTTGTAGTTGAGCAAGATGAATGAATGATCAAACAACAACAATCAGAGGATGAAATTAAAACATCTATCATTTCATTATTTAATTAATAAAGTATTTTTGAATTGAATTGAATTGAATTGAATTGAATTTCATATTATATTCTATTGTTTATTTTCTGGTGTTGCAGTAAACACTGTTTACGGCAATATTTTTCATTGCTTTGGATGGCAGTTTATAGCACCAAAAGGATGCAGTGGGCACAGAGAATAACAGCAGCGCCAGTAAAGGTGAGACAGAATCAGATGGTTCCAAACAGAAGGACCAGACAAAAAAAATGGAGGAGCTCACTCATAACGAGGTACTTCAAAGGTCAAAGAGACTTTATTGTCATTCACATCACATGTGGTAATATGGTAGAGTGAAATTTACATTCTCACAGTCCAGTTACACCCATAGGCAATAAAGTGAATAAAGAATAAAAAAAGAAACACAAATGTGCAGTATACACAGGATAAAAAAAATTAGGAGATAAGGAAGTTTGGGGTATTCACAGGTTATTACATATGTAATTGTCCAAGAAGCAGATTATTACACATGTGATTGTCTTTGTAAAGTGTTACTTCAGGGATGAAGCTGTTACGCAGTCTTGTAGTTCTGCACTTAATGCTCCGCAGCCTCCTGCCTGAGGGGAGCGGGGCAAAAAGAGAGTGTGCTGGGTGGGTGGAATCCTTCCTGATGCAGGTGGCCCTTTTCCTGCGTCTGGAGATCTATATCTCCGTGATGCTGGGGAAGCTGGCTCCAACAATCCTCTCTGCTGCCTTCACTACCCTCTGCAGAGCTTTCCTGTCCGTAGCAGAGCTGCTTCCATGCCACATGTTGATTCTGGAACACACAACGCTCTCCACCACACCTCTGTAGAATGACGTGAGGACAGAGCTCCCGAGTCCAGCACGTCTCAGCCTCCTGAGGAAGTAGAGCCGCTGATGTGCCTTTCTGACTAGGGTGGAAGTGTTGGTTCTTCAGGTGAGGTTACTGCTCAGGTGCACTCCCAGGTACCTGTAGCTGTTCACCACTTCCACCGCAGATCCTCCTATGTGCAGGGGGAGGTGGGCCTGCTGACCCCTTCTGAAGTCCACAATCATCTCCTTCGTCTTTTTAACATTGATGCAGAGGTTATTCTCTTTGCACCAACCCTCCAGGTGTTCCACTTCCTGCCTGTAGTTGGACTCATCATTGTTAGTTATGCATCCAACCACTGCTGTGTCATCCGCAAACTTATGACAGCCTGGATGGATGAGTGAGCAGTCATATGTGAGCAGCGTGAACAGGAGGGGGCTCAGCACACAACCCTGAGGGGAGCAGGTGCTGAGGGTTATGGTGGGGGAGGAGATGTTGTGAATCCTCACAGACTGCGGCCTGTTGGTCAGGAAGTCTCGGATCCAGTTGCAAAGAGAAGGGCTCAGTCCAAGTGAAGAGAGTTTATTTATCAGAATCTGAGGAACCATGGTGTTGAACACAGATGTGAAGTCCACAAAGAGCATGCAGACATAAGAGTCCTTCTGCTCCAGGTGGGTGAGGGCAGTGTGGACCACAGAGGAAATAGCATCCTCTGTAGAACGGTTTGACCTGTATGCATACTGGTGTGGATCCAGTGACGTTGATGGCTGCCTTGATGTGGGTCTGAACCAGTCTTTCAAAGCACTTTGTGACTATCGGCGTAAGGGCTATTGGCCAGTAGTCATTCAGGCCTGTCACTGCAGAGCTCTTGGGGACTGGGGTGATGGTGGCGGACTTTAGGCAGGTGGGAACAGCTGCCTGGATGAGGGAGGCATTGAAGATGTCCGCCAAAACATCGAAGAGCTGATCAGCACAGTCCTTCAGTACACGTCCGGGCCAGCTGCTTTCCTATGGTTGATCCTTCTCCTTACTTCTGCTGGTGTCACACTGAGGGGCTTCTCTTCTGGTGAAGATGCAAGTCTAGTGCTGGGTGGGGTGTCAGGGTTGTCAAAGTGAGTGTAGAACTTGTTGAGTGCCTCGGGCAACAAGGGGTCTTTGGGGCTTTGTGCAGTGTTTGTTTTGTAGTCTGTAATGCACCTGATGCCCTTCCACATGCTTCGCGGATCCTGGGAGGAGAAATGTCCCTGGATTTTCTGAGCATATGCAGCTTTTGCCCTCTTGACTCCTGCAGTCAGCTCTCTTTTAGCCCTTCTAAGTTCCTGTGAGTTGCCAAACCTGAAGACGGCATCCCGGGCCTTCAGCAGAGAACGCACCTCTGCATTCAGCCAGGGTTTCTGGTTAGGGTGGCAAGTCACAGTCTTGGTGGTAGTGACATCCTTCACGCACTTGTTGATGTACCCAAGTACACCAGATGCATAATCATCCAGATCCAGCTCCCCCTCACGCTCAGCAGCCTCCCTGAAGACCTCCCAGTCTGTGCTGCTGAAGCAGTCCTGGAGTACAGCATCAGCATCACTGGGCCACACAGTAATGGTCTTCTGTGTGGGTTTAGGGCATCGCAGCGGGGGGTGGTATGCAGGGACCAGCATTATAGAGATGTGGTCGGAGAGCCCGAGGTGGGGACAGGGGAAGGCTCTGTATGCGTCTCCTACGTTGGTGTAAACACGGTCCAGCGTGCTATTCCCACGTGTTGGAATGGTTATATGCTTGGCAAACCTTGGCAGGGTGTTTGTCAGTTCTACGTGATTGAAATCCCCCGCTATTACATAGAATGCCTCCGGATGCTGGTTCTGAAGCGAGCTGATGTTCTTGTGAAGCTCTTTCAGTGCGTGTTTAACATTAGCATCGGGAGCTATGTAGACTGCAATGATAAACACCGCCGTAAACATATGAGGCAGATAGTGGGGACAGCATTTCACAGTCAGCTGTTCTGTAGCCTCGGAGCAATGGCTGTTTACCAACACGGAGTTTGTGCACCAACCTTTGTTTATGTAGACGCACAGACCGCCCTCCGGAGAGCTGGTTGCGGTCCGCTCAAAAGATCTGACAGCTGGCGAGGTGGAAAGCTGAGTCCGGTATAGAGTAATTCAGCCAGGTTTCTGTGAGACAGATCACAGCACAGTTCCTCATCTCCTCAGAAACATTTAGCCTCATCCGCAGCAGATCCAGTTTGTTGTCCAGGGCGCGGACGTTGGATAGGAAAAGAGACGGAATCGGGGATCGGTTAGCGTTAGCCCTTAGCCTGGCTAGCACACCGCTGTGCTTCCCCTCTTCTGCCTGTGCTCACACCTCCTCCGCCGGCCCTTTGTCTGCAGCGCTCCGTTCTTCCATGTTGGAGTCCGGAGGAGTCGTAGCCTGCTCAGCGTAACACAAATGTTGTTGTCCATAGTTGCTGTTTTGCTGACCAAACTGTCCTTCATCCCAAAAAGTTCAGTTCGGCTATAGTTCACACGTGTGGGGCGTGTGGTATTACGCTCAGAACCTATGTAAAAACAATTAACAATTAAAAACTGGGTGTAAACTAGGAACTTGAGAAGCCGCTGCACTTTTGCGTGCCGCCATCTTGCCATCCTTTCTCTGTAGCATGGACATGGTTTGGTTATAAATAGTCTGACGCAAACCAAAAATTTCTTCTCTGCAAATTATGCCACAAACCAATTCTCACCACAGACTCCAACACAACAAACCTCTTAACCACCTACACAAGATTGGAAAGAGTATGGAGAGCATTTATGAAAAGTAAGACAAAGCCATTGGGTGTTCACAAAAAGCCAGAGCAGAATATTAGAACAGGCTTTTGATAAGATTAAGACAGGAGATAACTGACCAATACATACATCACTCACTGTCAACAAAACGCCTCCTCTTCATCATGATCATCATCATAGCAGTATTTTATGTTGAGCCTTTAGTCATTTGTTATGAAAAGGTGTTTTTATATGTTACACATTAATTTTCAGTGGTTACATTTTTAGTCTATTTGACAGATTTGTCCAGATGTTCTAAATAAAAGGTTACAAATAATCACATATAAATGAGTAGTCTTCATTTTTGATTATTTCATCTAGATGTAAAAAAGGAATAGTACTTTCTATATGGAAAATGGGGGGCTGTGGTCCCTTAATCCTGAAGCTGCAGGTTCGAGCCCAGGCTGTGTCAAGAACGGCATCTGGTGTGAAACAATTGCTAAATCTTTCATCTGAGTTTCATCTGACTACAGTAGGGAACTGTTGAAAGAAAGACAACTTTCCATGTAGTAATTATAAAGACTTTACAGAAAATATGCTAAATTTCTGATATATTATGAAAATGTAAAATATCTATTGGGATATGAGATTTTGGTCATATCACATAGCCCTAATAGGTTTTATAGAAAGCTTTGCACACAATGGGCAGTCCCTTTTGTGTCAGATGACAAGATAAGTGCAGGGTTATATTCGTCTCCTGTGATAGTCATTCTTATGCAGTGAGAGCAGCTCAAGAAGAAAATCTGTTACCACATAACTTTCAGCATTCACTGACCCTTCTTCACAGCATAGTATTGTCAGCCATGTTGGGCTTCCACAGCAGCGTGGTTTTTCAACCTTGAAGAAATTGCATTACGCTTAGAAGTTAATATCAGTGTTCATTTTATTTGTCCATTACAGTTTAACTCTGTAACCTCGTGGTACAAAAACACATTTCCATCTTTTCTCACTCATTTGTAAATGTATCTGTTCTCACACTATAGAAGTCTATGGATGGTTCTGTCCAAATTGGGTGATACTTGTTGAAGTTGTTTTTTTTCCCCCAGTGTTTAAGACATTTTAATCATTTTGTCTTTTTATTTTTCCAGAACTCTCACAGCAACATGTTTATAAGGAGGAGGATGTTCTGATGGACCAGCAGCGCTGTAGCCTAGAGATGAACTGCAGTCTGGACCATCAGGAATTAGAACCTCCACAGATTAAAGAGGAACAAGAGGAACCAGAAGCATTTCCGATTAAAGAGGAATATGAGGAACCAGAACCTCCATGGATTAAAGTGGATCAGGAGAAACTAGAGACTTTTCAAATTAAAGAGGAGCAGGAGGAACCAGAACCTCCTCAGATTAAAGAGGAGCAGGAGGAGCTCTGTATCAGTCAGGATTTAGAGCAGATGGGAGTGATGCTGGAGACTGATACCATAAGGGTTATTCACTACTTGTCCCAACTTGATGGAACCCTTGGAGATTCTGCAAACAGGACAATGGGGTGTGAAGAGGAGATGGATCATGAGAACAGACTGCTGGATATCAACTGGAAACCTGTAGTAAAATTGCACAGAATCAGTAAGTAAGAAATAAATTGTGGTTAAAAATTTGAGGGAAATGGGAGAGTTTAACGCCCTGTACTGAGACGCCCCCCCCCCACCCCCAATAGAGGTAAAATCAGCAGGTTGGAGTGCTGGAACTCACTTAACTGTAACCTATGATCATACATTTGACAAAATATTTTGTTTATTTTTAGTAAAGCAGTTCTTTCAGAAACCCCTAAAGTGGACTATACTGATTCTTAAACTTGCCTTTACTGGAAACTCTTATTGTTCTCAGTCAGTTATTGTTAGCAGAATCCACCTGTTGACAGCAATACTTCAATTGCACATGTCATGCAAACCTCCAGCCTCGGGCTTTGCTGGGTGGAGTTTACATCAATTAACATTTATTTATAGAACTCTTTACAACAGCCAAACGGTGCAAAAAGTGCTTCATATTAGATTTAAAAATTATAGATTGTAAATCCTGAGGTAGTTTGTTCCACAGTCTGGGTTTGGTGACCGAAAAGCCTCGGTCACCCCAATGTTTGTATTTAGAATTGGGGACAAATAGTTAAGATGTATTAGTTGATCTTATGGTTAGATCTTAAGGTTCTCTTATATTCCCGGAAAGCTACTAGATCATATAAATAAGATGGGGCAAGACCATTAAGAGCTTTAAAAGTGAACAATAAAAGTTTAAAATCAATTCCAAAACTGACTGGAATCCAATGGAAATAAAATAAAATGGGGGGTGATGTGCTCATGTCTGGTAGGTAGGTAGGTACATTTATTTATATAGCACTTTTCAGCACAAGGCAACTCAAAGTGCTTTACAACACAAGAACAGAATTACAGACAAAGTTACAGAACATGATAATGACAGGTACTAATTGTCTAAATAAGCTAAGCTAAACAAACAGATCTAAGCATGACTAAATGTACAGAACTAAACTAAGCTAAAACTAAAACTAACGGTACCGAACTATCTAAAAGTATACTATACAGCTGAAGTAAAACCAGACATATCTAAGCATGAGCTAAGACAGTCAAAAATAGTAGCTAAACTAAACATATTCAGGCAGTTCAGGGGACAGAGAGACAGAGAGAAAAGAAACACGTCCGCCTTCCTAAGGTTGATTAAATGTCGGGCAGCAGTGTTTTGTACAAGTTGAAGGCGTCTCATGGAGGATTGAGAGATTCCAACATACATAGCATTGCAGTAGTCAAGCCTTGAGCTGATAAAAGCATGAATGGCTTTTTCAGGTCAGGACAATTTTAAAAAGATTTAACAATGGTTAAAAGATTTAACTGATAAAAGCTGGCCTTGACTACAGAAGCTATATATTTATCAAACTTAAAATCTTTGTCAAAAATCACTCCCAAGTTTTTAACTGTGGGTCTCAACTTGGATGTCAGAGAACCAAAGTTACAAGGAGCAACATCACTGAAAAAGATCAGCTCAGTCTTACCTTCATTTAAAAACCACAAGTTATGATGAAGCCACTGCTTAATGTCAGCAATTCAATGAATAAAAGAAGTTTAAAGGTTACTTCTAGGCTTCATGGGAAAATAAATCTGTAAGTTATCTACATAAAAGTGAAAAGAAAAGTGGTGTCTGGCTATAACTGATCCAAGTGGCAGGGAAGGGACCAAGAATGGAGCCATGGCGCACACATAGAGAAGCAACCCAACCTCATTGTCGGGCCAAACAAACATCCATGTATTCACAATTGTAGATGTAACTGTTTACATGCTCCAGAACCCCGGCATCAGTGTTGCCAGATATACAATGATTACCCTTTTTTTAAAAAAACAGTTTTAGAGTCAAATCCCCCTCCTTTTCTGTGCACATTCACCAATTACATCACAACTAATTTTACAACCTCCTCCCTCTGAGAAAGCACACCTCACATATGATAGTTTGGGTCAAAATAAAATAATTTTAAAACAACAGTATAATACTCATAAAAGTGTAATTCAATTCAATTCAATTAAATTCAAAAATACTTTATTAATCCCAAAGAGAAATTAAATGTTGTAGCTCATAATCCTGGTTTTGTTAAAAAGTTGTTATAGATGCTGATGGCTGTCATCAGGATGGGTCTCTTGTAGTGCTGGGCGATATTGAAAAAATCCTATATCACAATATGGATAATTTTATATCACGATAACGATATATATCACGATATACCCCAATTATGTATGTTGTCAGTTATTTTCTGAAAAATATGAAAAAATTATCTAATTTCTTACTTTTTTCAAGCTTTATTTCAAAGTGACATTTAACTGAACTTTCACAAATGAGATTTGCTGCATTTTAGTGCAGGAATATATATGTATCAAATGACAACAGACTCCATTATCTTCGGCCGGCTATAGTTTTCCTTTTTCGCAACTTTCCCCGGCTCTTTTACAACTTGCTTGACCTTGCACTTTTTGGATTGTTAAATATTCTTTTTCGTGTTTCTTCTTTAAGTTATAGAAGAGGTTTGTTGTGTTGACGTCAGATGAGAAAACAGTCTAATACAGGGGTTGGCAACCCAAAATGTTGAAAGAGCCATATTGGACCAAAAAAACAAAAAAACAAAGATGTCTGGAGCTGCAAAAAATTAAAAGCCTTATATAAGCCTTATAATCACTGACGGCGCCAGGGGGGCGCCAGGGGGTGCTATAGCTCCCCTTGGAAAAGTCATAGCACCCCCGTAGCACCCCAAAGCAAAGGCATAACCGGGGTATGTGTGGGACATGTCCCCCACTTCCCTTATGTATGCCCTATATCCCCCGCACTTTTTCCAGCCGTTGCAATTGTTTAATTCGTTGTTAACATGTGGGAATCTGTTTTTCCGAGCCGTCTTTAAACGCACCATGAGCGCTGCGTGCATACACAAGGTGGATCGGGAGACTTGCTGCTTCCCATTGTTGCATGGTGCATCAGAAATATGTTCAGCAAACTAGCCAGAGCCAATAAGAGGCAAAAAACTTTGCAAAGTTTTTTGCAAACAAACCGTGTAAGTTGAGTAATGGTGTTCCATGCTGATAATGTTAGCTAAATGATGATCAATGTCAATATATAAT
>NC_051438.1:2271252-2277004 GCF_001649575.2 Kryptolebias marmoratus
CCGGCCCTGCTTCGTGGGCGGCGCAAGCTTAGCTCCTGTTCACTCATTGGTCGTGGGTGTGACCAGATGGAAGCATCAAGAGCGAAGGTAGGAATATAAACAACAGCGTTAGCTTACCCTGCAACGTTTATGCCATCTGTCCCCCAGCTGAAGGCGCTGTAAAGCCTGAAATCTCCGGTGGATAACAGCTGTCCTACTCCACAACAATCGCGGCATCCAGAGCATTTCTTCCACTGCGCCTCTCTTCCTGAAGTCTCAGCAGAATCCTCATAAGTTTAAAAACAGCAACAACACAGGGCCAACGTTGTCCATAGCGCTTCCGTTGTTTACACAACTTGCGCTAAGTTTCGGTAGCTGGTTGCTGACCCCTGGTCTAATGGCAGAGTTAGCATATTACCTTTTTCTGCTCCGTGTCGGACTTCTTGAACCAAATCACAGACGTCCCCCTCATTTTGGTAAAAGTCTTTCTTCTTGGGCTGCCTGCTAGCTGTCTACTTGTTGCGACCCCGGGTTTGATACTTCATGTGTCTCCATCTTTCAGCACTTATGACTTAAATGCCGACACAATATACGGTGGGTCACAGAATATGGTGTGCCACCGGGTGGCACAGAAAGCCGCTGCTGTAAAGCATGTCGCAAACCCACACGTAAAGCAGCGTCATGTAGCAAAACGGAGGTTCTTCGCAAAATAGTTATTTTTTTCTTGTTATTTATCACTTATATTAACTGAATGTATGCAAAGTGACAACACTAATACATTCGTCGTAGCCTACGTTATGAAATATTTACATGAATCATTGATACAATTATGATAGAAACTACAGAAACGATAGAGACGATAGAAGAAAATATATCACAATAGACACTTTTCTATCGTCCCCACGATTTGTATCGTTATATCACCCAGCACTAGTCTCTTGTAGCAGTCTGTCCCAATTTGTCCTCGGTCCTGGTGTCCTCAAAGAGCCCCACCAGGTAAGTCTTGCTGGCCTCCTGCAGAGCCATGATGGCCGAGCTCTAGAAGCACCGGTCGGTCTTGAAGTCCTGGGTGATCTCCCGGACTAGGTGAACAGAAGTATTTTTTTGTGCTTTTGTAAGTTTTTGTATGTAAGTTGTAATGTTTTTCAGACACTTGCTGCTTTTAATGCATAGATATATTTAAGATATGATAAGATATTCCTTTATTAATCCCGCAGCGGGGAAATTTGCATTGTTACAGCAGCACAGAGGACAGAACAGAACCAATATACAAAAAATACAAGAGAATATAAAAAGAAAAAATACTGAAACAGTATAGTAAAAATAAATAAAGTAATAAATAAGTAAATTCCAATTGTATATGTTAGGTTAAGCAGATAAATGATGTTACACATAGACTAAAGTAAATAAATAATTGCACATAGTATCTGATAGGCAAGTTATGTTATACATGGTGAATTTTGATATTGCACACGGTTGAACACCATACCAGTGATAAGTAAGTAAAGCGAACAGGTTTATTGACTATAGTAGAGAGTAGTGAACTACTGAGAGCAGCGGGTGTTGTACAGTCTGATGGCGGCCGGAAGGAAAAAGGAAAGACGTGGAGTATCTTTCCTTCACACACTTAGGTGCCGCAACCGGGCACTAAAGGAGCTGTTCAGTTCTGTCAGAGAGTGGTGCATGGGATGGGACAGGTACTCCAGCATGCGCTGAAGCTTAGTCCTCATTCTCCTATCTGCCACCACCTCCACTGGGTCAACATTACACCCCAGGACAGAGCTCGATTTCCTGAGGATCTTGTTCAGTCTCCCCCTGTCAGCAGTGGAGATACTGCTGCCCCAACAGATCACTCCATAAAAGATGGCTGATGCCACCACAGCATCAAAGAAAGCCTTGAGAAGAGCCCCCAGCACACCAAAGGACCTGAGTCTCCTCAGGAGATGTAGTCTGCTCAGTCCTTTCTTGTAGAGGGCAGCTGTGTGGTCAGTCCAATCCAGCCTGTTGTTAAGGTGAACACCCAGGTACTTGTAGGACCTCACGATCTCAATGTGTGCTACCCGCTTATCTTTAACAGGTAGGATATTCTGATGAAGGAAGTGATTTTTGTGGTTTTAGAAAGGTTTTCATCGTGGATATAAATTGTTCCAATGCTATGCTAAGCATAACTCCTAAGCTTCCACTTCAGTATCTGATGATATTTAACATTAACACCAACCACTATAGTTTTTGGTTTGTAAACATGACGGTAGCAGTTTTTGATGGGTAGCACCGACTGTTAGACATAGCTGTTTAGCCATGCTATGGTAGGAAAATCTGACGAGGAAGCACAGATCGTCAGAACACCGGCCGTAGGCGTGAACGCACACTGACCGCCGTCATGACGTCATTGATTTAGTTAAAAACAACGTTGTTTAACTTTCGGTTCTTCCCTCGACTACTCCTGAAAAACATTTTTGTTGACTGCCACCCGCTTAACTCCTGAAATGTTCCGCCACATTGCTAATGCTACTCTACAAATTGTTTCTTCTTCTTGATTCTTATTGGTGGTTGGTAAACAACTGAAGGAATCAATACCGCCACCAACTGGTAAAGAGCGTCTGCTTAACTTTTCTCCTTCTTGCATTTAGCAGCAACTCAAGCACATTGTTGCCCCCTATATGTCAAGAGGACAAATAACACCTTTTCTGTTCAAATTGCCAACCCACCACAGTGGTGTGTGTGTTGATCAAATTCACATGCCACTTCAAATATTTACCCGCATTTGGCCAGTGGCGGGTGCTAATTTCCACCCCTGAATCTATCTCGACATGGATCTCAACATGTTTGTGGACAAGGAGAGAACAAGCCTTTATCCTGGCCCCCTCTATCAGAGCGCAGAGGACCCATCCACATATTACATAGATGCAGACCTTGATGTAAAAGTTCACCTTGTGGAACCTCTCAAGTTTCACACCACAGCCTGAACTGGCTTGCAAAAGTGTAGTTATCCATATTCAGCAACATCTCCCACTGAGTTACTGACTTCATGATGACGTGGTTTCTTGCCAACAGTGCATTGTGAATGAGTCTTCTACAATTGAAAGGTGTTTCATTCATTCAGAAAGAAAGTAAACAAAGAGCAACAATTCATCATCATTTCACTGTTTATCAAAATAATGTGTGTGTGTGTCCAGTGATAGATTGTTCCAAAAGGGGAAAAAAGAGATACTGTTCATGAAGATTAATGAGGCCTTTAACACTTTAACGAATAGGCTGCTGTCCTTTAGGTCAGGGCAGAATGATCTTAATCTTTTAACTCAAGAGGTTTAATAGCTCTGACTCTGTCCCATAATGTGCACATCATTTAATATGTTATTTGTTAATTATTTTGATGCGCAGCAATGAATCTTTAAGCGTATTGCATCTATTTTCAGCTTCTTGGTGGCACAAATCAGACAATATCTCAAAAAACTGTTTGTGGATAAAATGCTGACATTTAATCAACACCTAAATGTTGGATACTGATTTCCTTAAGATGACGGTTGAATTTTGATGTATTATTATTTAACAGTCCAATGTTTATTTTAAATATTGCAGTACCAGACAAAACTAAGAGGAAATATAAATGTTGTTTCAGTCTGCTTTTCAGTCTGGGATATTATTGAGAACAGCATCAGTGAATGAATTATGCTTCATAATGACAATTAATCAAACTGTTACCATGGTGATCTAGCTGCTCAAAATGATCTTCCAGCACTAACAATTCTGACTTTCAGCTAAACATAGCTGAAAAGCAGAAAATGTTGCTTTGTAGTATAACCCTCAGGTGTATTCACTAATTATTTTCACATCTTAACAGTTTTCCATCATAGCCTCCAAGTGTCACCAACAAACCAAAACCTGTAGAAACCTGTGTATGCCAGCTATGAAGTTGGTTTTAGGCTGCACAATTCCATGGTAATTTTCATATTGATATGTATTAACTTTTACATGGAAAAGGCTGTAGATCACTTTTAGTACACATGCACCCTTTTGTACAGGTGGCTCTTGGTATCTGGATGTTAACGTTGTTAAAGCTTATTAATGACCCCTCATTTAGTGTAAACCAGGTGTGTTAAAGCCTTTTAATGGGCCAGCTTAAATTATGTGTTGAAGCCTAGTAGTGACCCCTTTTAAATTTAAACCACATGTGTTAAAGTCTACTAATGGACCCTGCCCGCCCAGTTTAAGGTAGCTGTGTTGAAATCTGTTAATGGGGTCACCTGCAAAGAAATGACAAACTGAGCCAAAGCTGTTTTTCTGAGAAGTGGCTCCAAGTTGTGCCGTGGCTGAAAGCTAATGCTGAGCGAACTGAAATATGGTACAAGATGCAGCTCACATCCACATTTTGTAGACAAAAAAGGTATGTTTTACACAGGCTTAAAGAATTTTAGTCATCCTTTGTTTGACTAACATGAAAAGAGCAAGGAGCACAAGCAAGCTATGTCTAATAAATAAGCCAGTCAAGAAGAAATACTCAGCTACCCACTAGTAACAAGGCCACCTGATTTTTATAACCTCATCAAACACAACATATTTGATACCATTAGATAGATCTTTTAAAGAAAAATTCAACATATTTAGAATTTTTAAAATCGGTCTACTGGTTACCAATTTATTGTCAAGAAATGATCATCAGAATCGGTCTAAATTAATACAATTCTTAAATAGGCAGCAATAGAAAGTCCTATGTTTAACTTCCTGGAACTTTCTTTAGCACTCCGAGCTGAAGCTGAAGCTCTGATTGGCTGTAGATTTTCAGATTATTCCTTCGCAGATAACACACGAGCAAAGCAGTCGAAAGTGCCAGCTCCCACTTGGCTCTTTGCCAATGTCTATTATTCGCGGAATCAGCTGTAAATCCTTGCAAGAGGATTTTAATCATTCTTAATTTTCACACATGGATAACAATATTGGTATTAAAATGGAGCTTATTTTACACTGATTTTTTAAATGTAGGTTACAAAATGTTTTATTTCATCTGAGTTGAGAAATGAATGAATGAATTAACTTGATCATTGCCTGGACCAGTTAGCTACATCTCTACCGTGCATTGTTTATTTAATGGATTAAGAACATACAGAGGATGAATGTGTTGTGAGGGTACAGGTGGCCTTGCTACCACTAGCAGGATTGCAAAACAGCAAGCTCTGTGTAATATTTTTCTTCTGGCTTTTCATAAAGCTAAACATAGTATATGCCTCATGTTTTCCTATGCCGAGGATATTCCAAGACTGGAGCAGCTAGCCTAGGAATAAATGTTGGAGGTGGACATCATTCATGTGAAGGTGCAAGTGGATCATCCAGACCACAGGAGTCTGATTGTAACAAAAATAAAAATAAAAATGGAGGAGCAAAATCAGGAATAAATCTAAATATGACTGGTCTCAACATGACGACAGAATTTGGTGTACAGGCCTACTAATGCATGGATGACATAATAGAAACTGCAATAGAGGATATCAGGGTTTGAATCCCAAGTAGTTTTTTTTTTTTTAATTAAAAATATAGTGTCTAAATTCTGCTATAAAACCACAAGTAGAAATTTAGAAAACTTTCACATTTAGGCCATATGTAGTCTAATATTAATCTTGACATTTGCTCAGATCTCTCTTTGATACGGGCTGTTAGGTCCCTTTATGACCGGTGTCAGAGCTTGGTCCGCATTGCCGGCAGTAAGTCGGACTCGTTTCCAGTGAGAGTTGGACTCCGCCAAGGTTGCCCTTTGTCACCGATTCTGTTCATAACGTTT